>NC_064643.1:152589258-152892289 GCF_023864345.2 Schistocerca serialis cubense
CATAACACGGGAGGGTACAAATTGATTAGAGAAGTCCCAACTGCGCTGGTGCTGCAAATACGTTACCACCTGCAAGACTGGCCGTGCGCGGACAGCTCGGAGCACAGGAATGATGCTGCAGCTGCTCTCAGTGGTGGTCCGCAGCCGTGGATAAAGAACCGACCGAAAGAGAATGAGCCTGAAACGACAAAAAATACCAGCTGCTGTCACCAAGTGGTAATAGATAGGATCTGCCCAGACTACCGTCACAGTAATACTTCTGACTCTTTCGACCATCTTCACTGTGGCTGACCAGAACTGAACAACTCTAACGTTGGCTTCGGCGGTCCAGAAACAACACATTAACGAACTCTCCGGCCGTCGAGAAGCGAATCCCTCTAACTCTCCACTTCGCCTTTACGCCGAAAGACTCCGGCAGCCATAGCCGTACATTCTGTCCCTTCTTTCCCCTACAAACTCCAAATTCGGAGTGCGCTCTTTTGCATCAGCACACGTCACACCAGACAACTAATCAAATGGCATTTTTTGGTCTGTACGCAGGAAATCATAGGCTTCAAACTGCCTCTGGCCGTTGGATGGCTGTGGTCTACGTGGCAGCCGTACTGTTGACTGGCCCCAGCGGACTAATACGATTTGTGAGATGCCGGCCTCGACACTGTCCACATCCAGGCCACCCTGCCTGCCTCACTATAAAATGGGACAACGCCCTGCACCTCGCGTAATGCGATGAGAGGCCTACATCCTGCTATTGTGTAGAATCTGGTCTACCTTTCCATACAAAGGGATGACCTGCCCATGTGCCTCAGGCCTTCTTGGTTCAAATGGCTCTGAGCATTATGGGACTTAACATATGCGGTCGTCAGCCCCTAGACTTAGAACTACTTAAACCTCACTAACTTAAGGATATCATACACATCCATGCCCGAGGCTGAATTCCAGCCTACGACCGTAGCAGCAACGCGGTTCCGGACTGAAGCGCCTCGAACCGCTCGGCCACCGTGGCCGGCCAGGCTCGTGTTGCACAGGATTCCGTGCCGCCTCACATCGCCTAATAAAATGGGCAAGCCCCGTCATCCAGTCTCTATCTAAAGTCATCAAATCTCTCATTCCAGGTTTCGCAACTCCAATGACCTTAATTTGCCGTCAGCCCTCAGCAACGTAAGCAGAAAAAGTTGAATTAAGACAAATAATCGAAGTGAATAAGGCATGAGAGGCTTCTTTCACAGTTATATGCCTCATGTTCCGGTCTCGGAGTAGAACGCCTGTATACAGAGCTCTCCCACTGAAGCATGTTTGCTGATGAAAGCGAGATTAGCCGAGAGGATGGAAGAAGATTCTGAGGAGGGGAGAGGATTTTTGGTAAGAATGGGATACTCGTAGTGGCACTTACACAGATGGCTACCCGAAAGTGAGTGCCAATAATGCTTGGCTTCCGTTTTCTCACTCTGTTATGATCTGTGTCGATGGAATGTGATGATCAGCTGTGCAAATGCTAACTGTCTCCGACATGTTAGTTAGACCATATTATAATTGATGACCTTTCATGATGTGGCTACAAATCACGCCTTACTAAATTTATTTCTCTTGTTGTGATTTTGCTCTAAGGGAGTTGAAAGAATGAAGACGCATGGGCATCTCAGCAAAGAGTCACATCGGTGAGGCTGGCCAGAAAAGACCGCAGGTAAGCTGGCCAAGAGGGCTCGCAAATGTTACGACCTGCTTACTGTTGCAGCTTAGCGAGTCCTGGGACCACTCACGCGAGAACACATAGCCGGGACGACAAGATCGTGGATTCAGTGTCTGTCGGTCCATTATGGCCTGACGGACATCGGCTAGTACGTATTTCTTGACTTTTTACATTTTTCGATTGAAGGAAAACAAAGCTCGTGAATTTTCCTAACCACTGCAAAAATCTCACAGCCTGGACGACTCAACAGACCGCAGTACCAGACACTGCTAGAGAGGCGTTGAACGATTCTGATACGTTCATTGTCATAATTTGGGAAGCATGTGATCTGAAACGGATGAATCAACAAATTATTTCTGTGGTGTCACCGCCAGACACCACACTTGCTAGGTGGTAGCCTTTAAATCGTCCTCGGTCCGGTAGTATACGTCGGACCCGCGTGTCGCCACTATCAGAGATTACAGACCGAGCGCCGCCATACGGCAGGTCTAGAGAGACTTCCTAGCACTCGCCCCAGTTGTACAGCCGACTTTGCTAGCGATGGTTCACTGACAAAATACGCTCTCATTCGCTGAGACGATAGTTAGCATAGCCTTCAGCTACGTCATTTGCTACGACCTAGCAAGGCGCCTTTATCAGTTGCTATTGATATTGTAAATAATGTACAGACAAGAGCTACGTTCAACATTAATGGATTAAAGTTAAGTACTCCCCCATCTGCATCCGTTTTTCTAAGTTCTAATTTCCTTGTCCTGTTCCAGACCTCACGCCAGCCTGTGTGAGTTAAAACGCGTGCCTTTCGGCTTCCTCCAAATTTAGTGGGTTGGTCTCCTGCCAATCCACAACATTTTGCCGACGAGGTTTTCCGCGTTCTTATCGATATTGCCCTGATTTACTTGTGTAATGGCTTCACCACAATCTCCAGATGTACTGTCCGATTTTATCGCTTACGGAATCAGCAGACACAGGCCTTATTGGATGCCCTTGGACGGCTCGTCCAGGGTCAACGAGCAATGCAAAACGATGCGGCAGCCGCTGCTCCACTGCTAACACAGCCATAACATGCAGTTGCGCCAACTTTTCGTCCTTTTGATGCTGCACTGGAAAGCTGGACGGAGTGGTCACGCCAATTTCGATTCCATCTCGCCGCCTACAGAATTCAAGGTAACGAGCGGCAGCCATTTTTGTTGTCTTCCATAGGCGTCCAAACGTACCGTGTGATCGTCAAATTATTTCCCCGACGTGACGTAGCAACTCTGTCCTACGACGAAATTTTATCTGCATTAGATTCATATTTCAAAGAATCAGTCAATGTAGTTGCCAAACGGTATACCTTCTTTCATACAAAACGTACGGCAGGTCAGACTAATAGGGAGTGGGTTGCAGCCTTGCAAGGCCTTACTAGGGATTGTGCTATTGAGTGTCAATGTGGACTCCCTTATTCAGATACTATGGTACGTGATGCAATTGCACAGAACGTTTCTGATGTTCGTATAAGGGAACAGATTTTGAAACTAGTCAATCCCTCCCTTCAAGAAGTGATGGACATAATGCATCGGCAGGACACACTTGACTTTGCTCAGGAATCATTTGAAACTTCACCAGCCATGTGTCATGTTACCCGGCCCACCGGGCAAGCAGCGCGGAGGAGTAAACAGCCCTCGCGCCAGGCCGCGCAACTGCCGGCAGGCTCTCAGCCATGTGTGCCACGCAGGAAAGCAAATGCAGTGCTAAAATCATGCCCGCGGTGTGCTACTAGACATTCGCATGAGAATTGCCCGTCACACCAAGCTATTTGCTTTTTGTGTAATAAAAAGGGACATGTTCAGAGAGTTTGCCAGAAAAAGTTCAGATCGGACACTCACAACCATTCCAGGCCCTTTGCTTCGCGCCGGAATCGAAATCGATCCCAGAATACTCAGGCTCGCGAAACTTCGCCCATGGAAATTCATGTAGTTCATTCCACTCTGCCCAGTGCCACTCTCTCTAACAGTGACTGTGTTCGTCCCACAAATAGTGTGCATCGACATCGCCGGAAATCCCGTCAAGTCGCAAGTGATTCCGTACCAGTGTCAGTTCACGTTGCACGAGACAGTCGCTCTTGTCGTCAGCAGGACAATAAACTTTTAGTGGACTTTGACATTAACGGCAAAGTGATACCATTCCAGCTCGATACCGGAGCTGCAGTTTCACTGATCAATCAAGACACGTACAAACAGCTGGGCACACCTTCGTTGCGTGCCACAAATGTTAAGCTAACTACATATTCAGTTGACGGGCTCCCTGTGTTAGGACAGTGCAGCCTTCTTGCAACATACAAAGGACAAACAAAACTCGTGTCATTGTACGTCCTTCGTTCTTCTTCTGCAGTGAACTTGTTTGGTTTCGATTTATTTCAGTTGTTTAACTTGCCTATAGTGAACCAGACTGTGCCTTCAGACAGTGTTTCTCGTCTGTGTGAAGAATTTGCAGACATTTTTGCACCAGGCCTCGGTTGTGATAAGAACTATAAAGCACATTTGGAACTGAAAGTAAACGCGCAACCGAAATTTTTCAGAGTACACCATGTTCCCCACGCATTGCGTGATGAGGTCGCAAAAACATTACACGATTTGGAATCACAAGGCGTGTTTGAACGTGTGCAGGCTTCTCTCTGGGCATCACCATTAGTAATTTTGCCAAAACCTTCTGGAAAATTGAGACTTTGTGTGGACTTAAAGGCAACAGTGAATCCACAACTAGTGACTGCAACTTTTGCTTTACCCCGCCCGGAAGATCTTTTTGACAAACTGTGCCTGAGTAAATATTTTTCGAAGTTGGACCCAGCAGATACGTACTTGCAACTACCGGTGGACGAAGAATCCCAGCACATTTTGGTGGTTATCACGCATCTTGTTTTGTATCGATTCAAACGACTGCCATTCGGGTGTGCATCCGCCCCTGCGTTGTTTCAGCAATATCTACACACTGTTTGTGCGTCGGTCCCTACTGCAGCAAACTCTCTGGACGATATAGTGATCTCCAGAAAGATGGAAGAAGAACATTTAGCCAATCTCAGGACATTATTTCAGGTCTTGCGACAAAATGGTTTTCGCTTGCGGAAGGACAAATGTGTGTTTTTTGCTCGTGACTTACCCTACCTGGGACATGTACTCAATGCCCAAGGCATACATCCCAGTCCAAAGCACCTCCGTGCCATACAAGACTTGCCTTCGCCGCAGAATTTGAAGCAGCTACAGTGTGTGCTGGGAAAAATTAATTATTATCATCGCTATGTGCGCCACGCCTCTTCCATTTCAGCTCCGCTTCATCACTTACGCCGTAAAGGTGTTCTGTTCGTCAGGACGACGGAATGCGAACGCGCCTTTCGCCAGTTGAAATCGGCGTTGCTTTCCAATACTTGCCTTACGCCATTCGATCCCCAGAAACCCCTTTTGTTGATGGTGGATGCATCGGATTTCGGGATCGGTGCTGTGCTTGCGAACAAAGATGGATCACACGATCGCCCTATCGCCTTTGTGTCCAAATTGCTCTCGTCTGCGCAAAGAAATTATTCACAGGTCGAGAAAGAAGCATTAGCTCTCGTATTTGGTGTTACACAGTTTCATGATTTCTTGTATGGTCATCACTTTACCATCATCACAGATCACAAACCTTTGACATCGCTTTTTCATCCGAACAAGCCTGTACCTCCACGTACACCGCAGAAATTCATTCGCTGGTCTATTTTCCTCTCGCTGTACCACTACGATATCTTGTATCGGTCCACTGCTAAGCACGGAAACGCCAATGCGTTGTCCCGTTTTCCTGTTGCTGAGGATAGAGCATTCGAATCCTCCGAACTTGCTTGCATGTTCATTGATGCGGAAACCAATGACGTGGTCGAATCGTTTCCGATTGATTTTCGTCGTGTAGCTACAGCCACAGTTGCTGACCTTGTCCTTGCTACCGTGCTGCGTTTTGTTGCTACGCAATGGCCCTTGTCAAAGTCACGGATCGGGGATCCGTTGGTTCGCCGATTTTTTGCTCACAAGGAGAGACTTTTTGTACGATGTGGTGTTTTACTGTTGCGTTCTGATAATGATCAATCCAGGGTCGTGGTCCCACGTTCGTTACAGTCCTCTGTCTTACGGCTTCTCCACCAAGGTCATTGGGGTATAGTGAGAACGAAACAACTTGCTCGTCAGCACTGTACTTGGTTCGGAATCGATGCTGCGATTACGAACTCTTCTTGCATGGCGTGTGACGAACAACAATCCGCACCACCGTGGAAATTCTTTGCATAGCCAAAAGCCACTTCCCCTTGGCAACGCTTACACATCGATTTTGCTGGTCCATTCTGGACTGCTCGATGGTTGGTTCTGGTCGATTCATTCAGTAGTTTTCCTTTTGTTGTCCGGATATCTTCCACGACGTCCTCTGCCACCATCCAAGCGTAATCTGCTACCTTTTGCATTGAAGGTCTGCCACAGACTTGTTTCCGACAATGGTCCACAATTAATGTCCGCAGAATTTCAGTCATTCTGCAAGGCCAATGGTAATCAACATCTGACGTCCGCGCCGTTTTCGCCACAGTCAAACCGTGCCGCTGAACGATTGATCAGGACTTTCAAGTCACAGATGTTGAAGTTAAAAGAGTCGCATTCTCGGGAGGACGCGTTATTGCTCTTTTTGTCCTCGTATCGCTCTCAGCCCTGAGATGGTCGCTCGCCGGCTCAGTTGCTCCACGGTCGCCCTCATCGAACCTTGGTGTCTTTGCTACATCCGCCGCATCAGGTTCCTGTGCAGCGGCAGACACCTGCTTTTGCTCCAGGCGACGTTGTCTACTACCGCCACTATCGAGGTTCACGGCGTTGGCTTGAAGGGCGCATTCTTCTCTGCTTCGGACGCGCTCTGTATCTAGTTTTGGGGGCCTCTGGTGAGGTGCGTCGGCATCTCAATCAGCTGCGCCTCTGTCGTCGTACGGGTTCTGCCGCTCCCCGTCTGCTTTCAGCGACGTTGTTGTCCGGTCAGCGCCCTAGGGACCCATCTACTGGCTCGCCTCAGCCTCAGGTGTTACCGACGCTGCCTTCCATTTTGCCCCATGGCGACGCGCCGCCGCCGCCGACTGTTCTCCCGCCGGCGACGCCAGAAGTGGACGCTTTGCCGCAGCCACCGGGCGCCTCTTTGGGTCACGCGCCGCCGATCGCTTCCCGTGACCAGTTGTCCTCCGACATGGAACTCTTGCCCGCTCTGGACCATATGTCGTCTTCGCTCGTCGGGTGCCCCGGCCCGATGGAGGTCGACCTTTGGGCCCCCCTGTCTCTCTGGGGGCGCATACACTGCATGCTGGCGTGCACCCTGTAGCAGGTTTCCAGGCGTTTCCTAGCTCCCCGCGGACCGAACGGCAGGGTGCGGGTGGCACAGCCTTGGTTGTTGTTAGGCTCCCCACCTCGTTGCATATGTCAACATGGGGTCCTCCCCACGGCGGGCGGAAGCCTTATAACACAACCGTACGCCGATTTGCGGGGGAGAAATGTGGTGCCACCACCAGACACCTTACTTGCTAGGTGGTAGCCTTTAAATCGGCCGCGGTCCGGTAGTATACGTCGGACCCGCATGTCGCCACTATCAGAGATTGCAGACCGAGCGCCGCCATACGGCAGGTCTAGAGAGACTTCCTAGTACTCGCCCCAGTTGTACAGCCGACTTGCTAGCGATGGTTCACTGACAAAATACGCTCTCATTTGCCGAGACGATAGTTAGCATAGCCTTCAGCTACGTCATTTGCTACGACCTAGCAAGGCGCCATTATCAGTTGCTATTGATATTGTAAATAATGTACAGACAAGAGTTACGTTCAACATTAATGGATTAAAGTTAAGTATTCCACCATCTGTGTCCGTTTTTCTATGTTCTAATTTCCTTGTCCTGTTCCAGACCTCACGCCAGCCTGTGTGAGCTTAAACGCGTGCCTTTCGGCTTCCTCTAAATTTAGTGGGTTGGTCTCCTGCCAATCCAAAACAATTTCTTCCCACACATATGTCGTGAAACGACGACGAAAGGAGAGTTAGATCCGTTTCAAAGCACAGGTCGCAGATTAGTGATCGTCGCTTTTCCCATATACTGTTCGCGACTCTTCAAGGAAAAAGGATAACACTACTGGTATCCTACCTTGCACAATGTCAGATGCCTTTCGGAACGAGGATAAAGTTGTAGGTCTAAGTCGATAGTGATTAGATTCCAAGTACTCATACCAAGTCTTAAAGATGACGATAAAGTGGGACATTAGTCAACTAAAAACTTTTGGTGTAGCGTGGTTGGTAACGCTTGCCGACAACATGTACAATAACTGCCCTCCATACCTGCAAGAATCTGACGAATTTTGGCAGAGTTTATAATGAACGAAGAGTACGTCCTCGGGGAACGGGGCGATGTACTCGATGTGATCAGATAAATTTAACAAATTTACAATCTATCCAGCTGAGCACATGGCATTTCGTCACTGCGTATTTATTCTAACCTTCTATTAGTCCATTTCCACATCCCCTCTCGCTATCCATCTCATTCTCCCCCCTCTCTTGTCCATCTCGTCCTGCTCCGTTCCTCTGTCCATCTCCATCTGTTTCCTTTCTCTATCTCTTCCCCTTTCTCTCCAATTTCCCCTCTCCATGACCATCCCCTTCTCCTCATAACTGTGGTCACCCCCCCTTCCTCTCTCCGTCCGTCCATCTCCTGTTACCCCATTCTCTGCTCAGTTGCTGATTCTAACCCCAACAATACTTTCTTTCCAGATAGTAAACAGTACCTGTATCATATTTCGTTGAAGTCGGTCAAGTGTTTCATAGGAGTTTATTATCGATAACTATGCCTGCATACGCACACGTGACGTATATTTCTAATACATTTTACATACTTCACATGCGTTTGTACCCAGAGTTCACCTTTTGCTCTAGCGAATATCGCTCTGCAGATTCGGTTTCACACAGGTCAATATTTACGACGTTATATCTCCTGAACTATGTGTCGTAAAATGATACGATTTTCTAGAATATAATACAACGGAATATGTGGATATTGTTTGCGAAGTGTGATCCATATAGAGGCAGGAGGAAAAAAGTAGTAAATTTTACGCCACGCATTATGCGGCAGTCTTCCATGTATCTCACAGTTTGTATGTCATATCTCCTGTACTATGCGTCGTAAAGTAATATAATTTTACTTTGAGAGGTAAATGTGAATACTGTCTTTAAAGTTTTTCTCTAGTACAGTGGTTAGTAAAGAAGTTATCAGTTAAAAATTCATGCCAGATTTGGCAGTTTTACTGCATTAACAGCCAAAATGTAGTAAGCGATAAACATTTTTGTTTTAATAATTCTGTGGGTGTTGCCAGTGAGAAAAAGTTTCTTAAAGGTTCATTCTCAAATACTGGATTAATAAAACTTAGTTATTTTCGCGTCGTGGTCTATATTCCTTTTTCATACCCAACACCATCGCTTTAATAAGTAATTGATCCTTACCCCGACATTGATTCTTGGGAAACACTAAGTGATAGGCATGCCGAGTTCAACTAAAATCAGTCCAGTGGTTTAGAAGGAGACATTAACCATTCATACATACAGCCATATATGCTTTTTTATTATATGCATTAATTTAAAGCCAACTACCTTACAAATTTCGGAGGCTCTTTGAATTCAACGAGGCACAGACGCTGATGCGGATGTGTTAACCTCCTCAGGCCTGAGCTTAAATTTCGCGATCAAAAGTTTTCTGGGACAACGAATGATTGAAGTCAAGGTAGTCCCTTACTGAGACACTGAGCGTAGGGGAGCAGACGCAGGAGTCATGCACCGCTGCTCATGGCAGCGCCCTGTTAGAAATGGTTTGCCGCTGTCTTCCTCCTACCTGTTATACAGTGCCACATGTTTGACGGTGTGCTTGTGCAGTGTAGTGCTGAGTTTGTGTTGTGGGTGAAAAGGTGTGGCAGGGGAAGGATGAAATCTTGTGCGGACACGTAGCCTGCGCCTGTCTAGTAGCACAAAGAGGCCACAGAGCTCATCCGACGGACCATTAATAGTGTCACATGACCCCACTTCAGGAGACACTGCGCAGAGGTCTGTAACTTAATGCAGGACACTGGCGGTAAGACACGTGATCAGGAGCACTACACTATCATCTTTCCTTCCCTTAACGGTCAAATACTTGCATTAGAAATTTTCTGCAACAACGATTCGAACCCTCATACCTCTGAGTGAAGCGACATCGCACAAGAGTGCGTCAGCGACCTTCGCTACGGAGGAGGGTTGTGACACGATTAAAATACAAAAAGAAAAGAAAAAACATTTGTGAGATACACCAAAATTTTAGATCGTGTTCAGTGTAAATACTACTTATGTCATAAAATAAATTAAATATGTGCAATATTCATGAAATGCGGTGTTACACACCTACAATATATGAAAACAGTACCACTGGAATGTTTAAGTATGGGACGTTGCCGACCGTAGTCTCTGTGCTAAATTGGGGAAAGATGCCATTCGAATGTTGTGGTGAAATAAACAATCACTTCTTAGATAGTGCAGGGCGTATTCACATCCGCTATGTGATCAAAAGTATCAGGACACCTGGCTGAAAATTACTTAAGACGCCCTCAATCGTTAATCCTGGAATTCAATATGATGTTGGCCCACACTTAGCCTTGATGGCAGCTTCCACTCTCGCATGTATACGTTCAATCAAGGGCTGGAAGGTTTATTAGGGAATGGCAGCCCATTCTACACGGAGTGTTGTACAGAGGAGAGCTGTCGCAATCGGCTGGTGAGGCCTGGAACGAAGTCGGCGTTCCCAAACATCCCAAAGGTGTTCTATAGGATTCAGGTCAGGATTCTATGCAGGCCAGTCCATTACAGGGATGTTATTGTCGTGTAACCACTCTGCCACAGGCCGCGCATTATGAACAGCTGCTCGATCGTGTTGAAAGATTAAGTCGCCATCCCCGAATTGCTCTTAAGCAGTGGGAAGCAAGAAGGGGCTTGAAACATCAATGTAAGCCTGTGCTGTGATAGTGCCACGCAAAACAACAAGGGATGCCAGCCCCCTCCATGAAATACCCGACCACACCATAACACCACCGGCTCTGAATTTTACTGTTTTATCACTACACACGCTGGCAGATGACGTTCACTGAGCATTCGCCATACCCACACTTTGCCATCGGATCGCCACATCGAGTACCGTGATTCGTCACTCCACACAATATTTTCCACTGTTCAATCGCCCAATATTTACGCTCCTTACACCAATCTTTGCGTCGTTTGGCATTTACCGACGCGATGTGTGGCTTATGAGCAGCCGCTCGGCCATGAAATCCACTTTTTGTCTCTTCCCGCCTAAATCTCATAGTTCTTGCAGTGGACCCCGATGCAATTTGGAATTCCTGTGTGATGGTCTGGATAGATGTCTGACTATTACACATTACGACGCTCTTCAACAGTCGGTGGTCTGTATCAGTCAACAGATGAGGTCGGCCTGTACGGTTTTGTGCTCTACGTGTCCCTTCACATGTCGACTTCACTATCACATCGGAAACAGTGGACCTAGGGATGTTTAGGAGTGTCGAAATCTCGCGTACAGACCAATGACACAAGTGACAGCCTATCACCTGACCACGTTCGAAGTCCGTGAGTTCCGAGGAGCGCCCCATTCTGCTCTCTCACAATGTCTAACAACTACTGAGGTCGCTGATATGGAGTACCTGGAAGCAGGTGGCAGCACAATGCATCTACTATGAGAAACGTAGGTTTTTGGGGGTATCCGGATACTTTTGATCACATAGTGTATTACAGCATGTCTTAAATGCATTAAAATAAAAAATTACTAAAAAACATAATTTACCCTTATTTCCCAAATACGTGCTAACAACATGAAAAGGGTTTTCTCCAAATAGGTGCTGCAAGGTTCTGGTAACATGCAGAAACAAACCCAGGTTACTGCCTGAAAGTACATGATACGAAGTACATACTGCAATCAGACAGAGCGAGCTTAGCTGCATGAGGACTGAAGACGATGAATAGTTGACCGATGGCATCAGATTAGCTTTGGATTAAAGGAGGTGCAAGTGGATGTGAAGGAAGATGCGAGACCGACAACTATATAGAAAGGTGCTCCCCGTTTTATTAAAAACTAATACTGAGCAGTTACGGTATTCTTACGGTTTAAATGTTTGCGTTTTATCATTGGTACGCACGACTAAGTGTTATCATCTGGTCCCAGTTACCTGAAACGGATATAAAGCACCATGTACGTGTAGTGTTGATGGAAACCGTTGAAATGGGTAGATGGCATTTATGTGTGGTAATTTATTCTATGAAACGTAGGTACGCAATTTTCTGGGACTGGATAAAGCATCATTTAGTTAAATGCTGGGTGAATTAATGTAGTAGTCCCCTATTTCGTGGTTGAGCCTTGCATTTTAAATTACATGGCCGCGGTAGCGCAGCGAATGTGCTTCTTTTTTTCTTTTTTTTCTGCGCCAGAAAGCTGGCTCCAAGAGCAATTTACATAAAAACTGTACTAATAAGCGAGCCTTTTAAAAGCACAAATTTCTCTTCCAGATCGACTCGTTTTTCGACGCGCGTTGCAGTTCGTTTAGGAGGAGACGCAAATAAAAGCACTTCAGTCGTCTGTTGACCCTCATTTCCCAGACCGCTCGTTGAACGTTTTCAGTTACTTTCCGTTTATAACCTCCAAGTAAACAGCGATACTGAATAAATTATATCACTGCATGTTTATTTGCTGCTTTTCGACCAGAATACAACTCGGTAGTGATTATTTACTTTAATGTGGTCAACTTCACGCACTCTGTTGCCATCTGGTCACGCAGATGTTGCATGCAAAACCTTTTTGTCCATAAATGATCAGCGTTACAGACTTTCTGTAGTGTAAAGTTTCAGAACATCCCACATCCATTGTGGAGACAGTATTTTCAATTGCTTGGTCTGAAGAAGTTTTCAAGTGAAGTAGGCAGGCCACAACATCATGCAGAACCTTGGTCCGATCTCACACGCCAGACTTTTATAGAAATGCTATTCTGGTTTCCGTTTCGAAGCCCCCAAAGCGGCACACAGTTTGCCATGAAATTTATAAACACGGCACACTGTATTGCATAGGGAATATTTTCCTCAGGAGGCAATCGCTAGATTGTTTTCATCCGTTTCCTCGTAATATACTTTCTGTCGTGAGTATTTCTCATGTAAATTGTACAGAGAAACTTTTGTCATGTTTGGAAAGTAAGAGAGACATACTGGCAGAACAGAATAATTGTTGAAGGTGTGTCATGAGTCTTGCCTGTAGAATCACAGCGGTAGGAACATTATACCTGCGAAAGACGACCTTCGCTAAGAATTGTAAAACTGATTGTAGACGGGAAATCTCAACTACTTTCCATACGATGTAAGACATAGCTCTGCCCGTTTCAGAGCGTTGTGTAAGATGCTTTCCCGAAAATGATAGGCTTCTTCTTTTACCAGTGACGATGACTGTCCAAGATATAACAAAGTGCGTAAATGAGACTTTCGTGAGAAAACAATGAGCAGAAAACTGCTGTATTTACGCAAACTTGTTATTAACGGTAATCATTACATGTATGGTAGTATGAATTAAGTTAAAGTAGACCATTTTCGATACTAGGTGATGTGTTGGCAAATGTGCCAACACCTTGTAGATAGAGGAGGCCGAAATGCACGCTATCTAACGCAGACGGGCGTGAATTCTGGAACAGGATATGTAGTGAATGCTAATAAGAAAAGTATGCAGCTCCACGAATACTTAACTTTTATTCCTTCATGTGACTACAGCATTCTTGATGAGACATTTCATACGATAACTATCAAACTATGTAAGGCTAATGGCGCCTTGCTAGGTCGTAGCCATGGACTTAGCTGAAGGCTATTCTAACTGTCTGCTCGGCTAATGAGCGATGCTTCGTCCGTGTAGTCGCTAGCAAAGTCGTCCGTACAACTGGGGCGAGTGCTAGTCCGTATCTCGAGACCTGCCTTGTGGTGGCGCTCGGTCTGCGATCACACAGTGGCGACACGCGGTTCCGACATGTACTAAATGGACCGCGGCCGATTTAAGCTACCACCTAGCAAGTGTGGTGTCTGGCGGTGACACCACACTAGGGTCTCAACACTGTAAACCTCCTCTGAGAGCACGTGAAACATATCATGATGAGGCAGCTATCCGAAACAGAATCAGAAGCAATTAGTAAAGTCCTTCAAAAGCGTAACACTTACTCAAGTAGCAGAATACAAGTTGTCACTTCCGGAACATCATGTCAAAATAGGAGTTTAGTTGTATCAGTGAATTTGGATGTGCTAGATTGTAAATCGGAAATTTTACAACAAGTGTAGAGCAAGATTTTTAAGGTGCGTTACACATGACAGACAGATGAACTTAAAGGTCATCTGCATCACCTCTACAGGTCACCCGCATTGGACACTAAATCATCAATGACTGCAGACGTTAAGTGGGATTTTTAAAAAGATATGAAAATATTGCTTCTTAACCATTGCTACAAGAATCACAGTGAAGAATACCCGAGCTTCCATCGTCAAAAATTCATCTCAAGTCCGAAAGTGTGGTGTACGTTGACAGACAAGTAGCCAAAAGAAGGTAAAACTAGAGCCAGAAGAGCAGCGTGAAAACCGTGCCGTGAATTCCACTGCAGAGTATATCAGTTAAACTGGAGAAATATCATAAGAGCATGGGTGATACGCAGAGGAAATCTACCTATCAGTCAACCAACAGTGGATCAGCGTATCGTAGAAAACGAAGTTAACATAGAAAGTGCAAAACAATGGATGGAGATTTTACTATCTGTTTTAATGGGAAGTATCGTATCTGGACTCCTCCTTATAATCAATGTACAAATGACCAAATGGCAGGTATTGAGTTATATGATCGGGAATCATTAAGTGAACTTCAGAATTGTCCTGGAGTATCATCTGAACTTGATGGGTTGCCTGTATGATAGTACTAGATTATACGTAGATTTGTTTTGGAGGGGGATCACCCTGAGCAGAACACAATTTTTTTCTTTCCTTTTATTTCCCATAATATTTAGCTGAAGGTGGAAGCTCTCCAAAAACAAATCTATTTGTAAGCAAACACCGACAGAAGACCCTCAGCCTCAAGATGATTATAAGAAACCATTTGCTCTTGTAGCAGCGATTTGTTATAACATTTCGAAGTTTGTTCTCTACATTTTATGTAATTGGGTCTTTAAAGTGACTGAGACAGCACACTCTTTTCGTTGAAGATAAGCTTCCAGATCTATCCTCCACGGCTTCCTTGTTTAGCGTCTCCCACAAAGGTCTGCCCCACGCGATGGTGTCCGTTGTTCCATCTGTTAGTGCAGCCGTATCGTATTTCGTGATATGCGACGTCTTTGAAGGGAATAAAACGCCAATCAATGTAGTCCGGCGTTCTAATTTCCAATAGTCACCGTTACCGCTAAGTAATCGTTCTATTTTTTGAGATACGTGGGGAATAGCCGGCATCCCGTAAGAATGTGGCTCACATCGCTATAGGGTAGAAAGTTCTTCAGTTTAAATTTAATCCTCACAGTGCGAAATACCACTCAGTCAGTGTCGTCCAGTGCCTGGCTCCCAGTCTTCCTCAATTTTTTTTTTCACTATGCGCGATGCGACTTTTCTCATCGAGTTTACTCTGTACGAGGTGCATTCAAGTTCTAAGGCCTCCGATTTTTTTTCTAATTAATTACTCACCCGAAATCGATGACACTGGCGTTACTTCTCGACGTAATCGCCCTGCAGACGCACACATTTTTCACAACGCTGACGCCATGATTCCAATGGCAGCGGCGAAGGCTTCTTTAGGAGTCTGTTTTGACCACTGGAAAATCGCTGAGGCAATAGCAGCACGGCTGGTGAATGTGCGGCCACGGAGAGTGTCTTTCATTGTTGGAAAAAGCCAAAAGTCACTAGGAGCCAGGTCGGGTGAGTAAGGAGCATGAGGAATCACTTCAAAGTTGCTATCACGAAGAAACTGTTGCGTAACGTTAGCTCGATGTGCGGGTGCGTTTTTTTGGTGAAACAACACACGCACAGCCCTTCCTGGACGTTTCTGTTGAAGTGCAGGAAGGAATTTGTTCTTCAGAACATTTTCGTAGGATGCACCTGTTACCGTAGTGCCATTTGGAACGCAATGGGTAAGGATTACACGCTCGCTGTCCCAGAACATGGACACCATAATTTTTTCAGCACTGGCGGTTACCCGAAATTTTTTTGGTGGCGGTGAATCTGGGTGCTTCCATTGAGCTGACTGGCGTATTGTTTCTGGATTGAAAAATGGCATCCACGTCTCATCCATTGTCACAACCGACGAAAATAAAGTCCCATTCATGCTGTCGTTGCGCATCAACATTGCTTGGCAACATGCCACACGGGCAGCCATGTGGTCGTCCGTCAGCATTCGTGGCACCCACCTGGATGACACTTTTCGCATTTTCAGGTCGTCATGCAGGATTGTGTGCTCAGAACCCACAGAAATGCCAACTCTGGAGGCGATCTGTACAACAATCATTCGGCGATCCCCCAAAACAATTCTCTCCACTTTCTGGATCATGTCGTCAGACCGTCTTGTGCGAGCCCGAGGTTGTTTCGGTTTGTTGTCACACGATGTTCTGCCTTCATTAAACTGTCGCACGCATGAACGCACTTTCGACCCATAACTCTATCACCACATGTCTCCTTCAACTGTCGATGAATTTCAGTTGGTTTCACACCACGCAAATTCAGAAAACGAATGATTGCACGCTGTTCAAGTAAGGAAAACGTCGCCATTTTAAGTATTTAAAACAGTTCTCATTCTCGCCGCTGGCGGTAAAATTCCATCTGCCGTACGGTGCTGCCATCTCTGGGACGTATTGACAATGAACTCGGCCTCATTTTAAAACAATGTGCATGTTTCTATCTATTTCCAGTCCGGAGAAAAAAAAACGGAGGCCTTAGAACTTGAATGCACCTCATATATGTAACATCTTTTACACTCTTATTAGGTTTCCTCCTCGTAAACAGCATTGCGCTGCCTTCCTCCTAGTTAACAGAGTTTTGCGGTATATACCGTTTGCAGGGCACGTTACACGACGCTGGCCTATAAAATTTTCATGCACGTAAAAATAGTCTACCCAGCTTTCATCATTTTCCCCGTGTGCGAATAAAGTATACTGGGTTGCCTTTATTAAGGTGCATGAAATATTTTATAGGACATTTTCATTTTATCCATCCTGTGTTATGAAAAGAGCTTCCACAGAATTGGCCTCGCACGCGTCTGTAAATCACAGTAGTGTGTTCCGCTGCACTACCCGGTGCGACGACACACTTGGTGCGCATGTAGAGGTGAGTAATAGTTTTGTATTACAATGCAACTGTGTGTACAGGTTCATGGGACTTATATGGTCGGCCGTTGCGTGTTCATTACACTAGCAACTCATCCGGCAACTTACACAAAATTATGAAAATTTTGCTTTCATTGTATTCGCTACACATCCCAAGAGTTCTAAGCTATAGAAGAACGGAAATAATTCATTGCCATATTTAAGAAAAGTCTACATCCACATCTACAGTCCACAGGCAGCTTGATGTCTGGTAAGCCTCCGGATTACTTCCAGTTTCTCGCATTTTCTGTTTGTGGTCATTTAGTGAGATGTATTTGGGAGAGAGCAGTATGTGGCCCCATTTGTCCAGGAAGATACTTTCTCGAATATTGTGCAGTAATTCCCCGTGGTGCGAAACGCCCCTCTTGTAGCGTCTGCCACTTGTATTTGTTGAGCTTCTCCATAACTACCTCGCTGATCAACACAACTTGTGAAACGATCGATTAAATATTTTTTAAGTCGCTTCTTTTCTTGGTTAATTATATTTCCGATTCTTCCAACTATTCTCGGCCTGCCATCGAATTTTCCCATAGTTAGTTATACATTGTCATTCCACTTTAGATCGATCCAAATGGTTACTGTTGGGTATTTTGAGATAGTTACTGTTTACAGGTAATTGTCACCAGTAGTGTAATCGCACAGATGTAGTTTCCTTCTCGTATTTACGATCAACACGTTACAGGCATTTACGTTTAGTATCAACTGCCAGTTACTGCACAAATCGTCAGTGCGCTGCAGGTCTTCCTGTAATTTGGCGTCCCAAGTTAACGTACCTAGCAAGACACTCGGCTGATATAACGTGTCGTAACTGCAGCTCCAATAGCGCTGCTGCACTGCTAAATGTAAGCAACAACTTGAAGCTCCTCACCGGGTATTAAAGGAGAGACATAAACAAGCAGCCTGCAGTCCCATAGCGTCTCGTATAGTGGAACAATGGCACAAACGGCGGTTTGCAGCACCAATCCTTAGGCACCTCTTCCTGCTGTACCACTAACTACGGGAGGACACGGCCCACACGCCCGGCTAGGAGCCGCCGTGGGCGCCCTCTGGGCAAAGAAATCCATACCTAAGGACTGTAGAGATGCACAGGTCACACGAATACACGAACACAGAAGATAGGGAATTTAAGTAGTACACTGAACTATGGACTGTGGGGACAGACATCAATTTGCTGTAACATTAAAGAATATATGCTGAGTTAGACCATTATACTGTGAGGAAAAACCATTGACTGACACTTAGCCACCACGAAACACAAATATCGCTCTTGCGAAACACAGCTAGCTCTTTATTCATATGAACTAATTAGCGCTATCGACAGGGCCGCCCCCCTCCCCAAATTCTAGAAGTGCCTCAAGATCCTCGAGTGCCATGAAACTGCCTCGCTTTCCGTATATGACCTGATTCCCGTCCCACATCTGCTCCTTTTCCTCGAACTTGTCCGAGTCCTCTACACCTCCCGCTGACTTTATCCACTCCCCCCATCTCCTGGTTGCTCCACTCCTCTCCAACCTCTACGCCCTACCGCGTCTTCACCGAAGTTTCCCACTACCCTCCACCTCTACAATCTTCATCTCACAGTGTTACTTATAATCCGTCTTGATTGCAAAATTTTTATTCATGTGACCGGTTTCGGTTCATCAAGAACCATCTTCAGATCTGATGTTTCGGTTACAGGAGTAACCCATCTAAATCCAGCAACTTTCACATGCAGCATGCGAAAGTTGCTGGATTTAGACATGTTACTCCTGTAACCGACATATCAGATCTGAAGATGGTTCTTGATGAAGCGAAACCGGTCATATGAATAAAAATTTTGCAATCAAGACGGATTATAATTAACACTGTAAAATCACTGATTGCTGCTATCCTATCAGACATTATGTCTGTTTTTGCAATCTTCGTCTCCTTTCCCTAGGTGGCTTCCGTCAACTCCCCATCCTGTATGATGCCCTCTCTCCCTACATTTATCCCTCCTATCAACTCTCACCTCCCCCTCCCTCTCCCCCACTTCCATCCTGTATTTTCCCCACCTACCCTCCTTTCTCTCCCCTATTTCCTTTTTCTTTCCCCTCCCCTGTCCTTCCTCTCCTTTTTTCTGTGCCCTCTCCATCCATCTGCTCCCCCCTCTCTTTTTTGCTTTTCCTACCCTCCCCGTTTTTCCTCCTCATCTGTCTGGGTCCTCCTTACTCCCTCCCCCCCCCCCCCACCCATCTGCATTTGTACTCTATAGTCCAGTGTTTTCCTTGAGTGTCTTGTGTTTTGCGTCCCCCTTTTTAAGTGATGTGATCAGAAACCAGACAGTCGCCGTGTTTTTTTAATTGTGCCTCTCTAATTGCTATGTGTTTTAATCAGCATCGCTCACCCTCTGTTTTTTATATTTTCTTTGGAAATTTTCACCATGGTCGTTTTCAGCAGTCACCGTTTTATCACCTGCGTTTATTGTTATATCTCCTCATTATGTTTTTAAACTTTATCTGTAGGCTACAGGGCGGCGTATTACGCTGCTGCCAGTCAGTCTTCCCCCCCCCCCCCCCCCCCCCCGCCCCATCTGGGGGTGAATCGAAGTACATAAAGGAAAAAAATCGACAGGGGATCTCAGATTGAATCCATATTTCTAGATATCGAGAAAGCTTTTGACACCGTTCCTCAGAAACGGTTTCTAATGATATATCGTTGTTTCGCTGCATTCGTGATTTAGAGTCAGAAATGAAACAATTCGTAGTTCCTAGTGAAACACAAACGCGCTATGTATGTTGGCGGTAGTAGAACCGTTCGGCAATCGGCTTCAAATGCCTGGTATCTATATTTTCTCATTAGTGTTACTGAAAATAACATCACCTTCCCTCGAGATATTTCCGTTTGAGTTCGCGAGTCATGCCCGAAACACTTACGTGTTGTACGACCTTATCGGTAACAAATGTAGCAGCCCGCCTCTTGATGTCACCCTTCAATCCAACCTCTTATGGATCCCAAACATTGGAGCAGAACTCAAGACCAGCTCGCACCAGCGTCCTATATGCTATCTGCTTTACACGTGTGCCACTGTTTCCTAAAATTCTTCAAATAAACCGAAGTCAACCATTTGCCTTTCCTTCCATAGCTTTCATATGCTCGTTCCAAAATGGTTCAAATGGCTCTGAGTACTATGGGACTTAACATCGGTGGTCATCAGTCCACTACAACTTAGAACTACTCAAACATAACTAACCTAAGGACACCACACACATCCACGCCCGAGGCAGGATTCGAACCTGCGTCCGTAGCGATCACGCGGTTCCAGACTGACGCGCCTAGAACCGCACGGCCAAAACGGCCGGCCTGCTCGTTCCACCTCATATCGTTTTGCAACGTTACGCCCACGTATTTAAACTACGTGCCTGTGTCAAGCAGTACACTAGTAATACTGTGATCTAATGTTACAGGTTTGATCTTCCCCGTCATCCATATCGACTTACATTTTTCCACTTTTAGGGCTAGCTGCCATTCATTCCTCCAACTGGAAATTTTGTCTACATCATCTTGTATCTTCCTACAGTCATTCAACTTCGACACCTTGCCATACACCACGGCATCATCAGCAAACAATCGCAGATTGCTGCTTGTCCTGTCTGACAAATCGTTTATGTACATAGAGGATAACAGCGGTCCTATTACACTTCTCTGGGGCACTCCTGGCGATACCCCCGTCTCGGATGAACACTCGCCGTCGAAGACAACATACTGGGTTCCATTACTTAAGACTTCTTCGTGCCACTCACTTATGCTCATACGTTCGTTAATGGACTGGAATGGGCCACCGTGTCAAATGCTTTCCGGAAATCTAGAACTATCGAAGCTGTCTGTTGCCCTTCACATTGTTTCCTTGTACAACTGAACACAGTCCTTGAGGGTGTCGCATTTGTCTTTTTGGTGGATTTAAGCGATTTGGGAGAAAATTTGAGCCATCTTAGTTTATTTGCAGATGATACTGTCGTTTAGACCCTAGAAAAATCATCAGAGCCGGCCGAAGTGGCCGAGCGGTTCTAGGCGCTAAAGTCTGGAACCACGCGACACCTACGGTCGCAGGTTAGAATCCTGCCTCTGACATGGATGTTTGTGATGTCCTCAGGTTAGTTAGGTTTAAGTAGTTCGAAGTTCTAGGGGACTGATGACCTCAGCAGTTAAGTCCCATAGTGCTCAGAGCAATTTGAACAATTTTTGAAAATCATCAGGAGAACTAAACGACTTGGAAAATCGTTTAGGCAAGAGGTCTGTATTGTGCAAGAAGTGGTTATTGACTCAAAATAATCAAAGATGTGAGGCCATACACATGAGTACAGTAAGGAATCCGTTCAGTTTTGGTTACACAATAAATCACGGAAATATAATTGTTGTCGGTTCAATTAGGAATTACAATTACGAACATCTAAAACTGGAGCCACCACGTAGGAGATGTTGTAAGAAAGGTGAAGCGAAGACTGCGTTTTGTTGGGATAACGCTTAGGAGATGCAAGAAATGAGACAGCCGCACTATGTTTGGTCGGCCTCTGATATTGCTTTGCGGTATGGGATCCTCATCTACAGGGTTGACGGAGGCATCAAAAATGTTCTAAGGACAACTACATCTATGTTATCACGAAACAGGAGAGAGAGAGAGAGAGAGAGTGAGAAAGGTAGTTGCAGACATGGAAGGCGAGCAGAAATAGTAATCTCTACAACAAAGGTGCTTTTCGTTGCGGCGAGGACCTATCACAAAATTTTTATCACCATCTTTCTCATCCGAACGTCAAAATATTTTACTGACGGCCACCTTCATAGGGAGAAATAATAATCGTAATAAAATAAGCGAAATCAGAGCTTGTCCGAAACATGTCGGTGTTCGTTTATAACACGTGCTGTTCGAGGATAGAATGGGCGAGAAATAGTCGGAGACTGGTATTGCGCACCCTCTGGCAAACGTTTGGATGTGAATTGCAGAGTCGCCATGTAGAAGTAGATGTAAATGCACTTTCCAGAGTTTCCTAAGGTAGTGTTGTTGAGACAGTTCTCTTCTCTTTATGAATAAAAGATACCGTGGATAGCATCTGATGCTGCGCGAGGCCGATGGCATATTCAGTTATTTGTATATAGAGAGGTCGCGACGCCAGAAAACTGATTCGATATGCCGGAGTATCTAGTGGGGATCTACGTTCGGTGCAGGGACTGACAATTGGATGTCAAAAGCATTAAATAAAGTGCATAAACAATCAACCAGAGAGGCATAGCATTACTTATTAACGACGACTGCTGGTCAGTCACTGAAGATAATCACATCCACTAAGAATCAACAAGCACGTGCCTGGAACATTTTTAGGTGCCACGATCACATAAAACTGTCGTACTGCAAAAAGTTCAACAATCCTGATAAGATGTAATTAACCGAAAATGAAAATATTTTTCAAAGAGCCCATTTCGAAAATTACCTGATTGTTTCTTTCCAGCCTGGTCTAGCAGCCGCAAAGGATTTATAAACGAAGGAGACATAGTCCCACAAGGAATATCGTGGTTCACAAAGTGATCACTTCGTAGCCGCGAACGCGTTAGAGATATACTCATCGAACTCCGGTTGAAACGTCCCCTTAGAATAATTATACAAGACTGTGCTTAAACTGACACACAATATTTCTGGCGCAACGCAATCTGACTTTCAATAATCACTACAAAAGAATGGCCCTGACTAACATTAACCTATACGTTTCACAAATCACTTACCTCACAAAAATCTTCGTTACTCGAACTACTGCAATACAGCGAGCGCCACTGCTGCCAGCTAAATAAAAGATTCAAACTACGGCAGGCACTAACTACTGATAGGCATAGTTAGCAAATGAAAGATTTTAATAGAGAACAAACAATGTATTTACCTTAATAGTCATAATGTATATAGCAGTTCATGACATCCATTCTTAGAAATGTACTGTTTCTGATGGACACACCTCCAGATTATCCATTCTCAGAAATCCGCGATCTCACTTCCCCACATCCACCACTGCTGGCGGCTCGCCTCCAACTGCACAACACTATACGCTGTTAACATCCAGCTGCCCAACTCTACAATGGCAGACAACAATGCAAACTAGCCACAGACTGCACACAGCACAGCCAGTGATTTTTATACAGAGCGCTACGTGGCGTTACCAATAAGAAAACGTAAACAGTCTACTTACATAGCCCCCACGCTCCCCACAAAAAATTTTACAAATTGTTTTGGGCAGTTGCCAATACAGATTTGAAAAAAATTTTCATAATTACAATAACAAAGATATCAAATGAACACACTTATTGATACTGTGGTGTCACCGCCAGACACCACACTTGCTAGGTGGTAGTTTTAAATCGGCCGCGGTCCATTAGTACATGTCGGACCCGTGTGTCGCCACTGTGTGATCGCAGACCGAGCGCCACCACAAGGCAGGTCTCGAGATACGGACTAGCACTCGCCCCAGTTGTACGGACGACGTAGCTAGCGATGCACACTGACGAAGCCTCGCTCATTTTCAGAGCAGATAGTTAGAATGGCCTTCAGCTAAGTCAATGGCTACGACCTAGCAAGGCGCCATTAGTAACATTGCATGTATCTAAAGAGTCTCACTTGTATCGCCACAATCTCCAGATGTACCAAAAAGGATGGATTAAAGTTAAGTATTCCAGAAGCTACGTACTTTTCTTTATAGCATTCATTACGTATCCTGTTTCAGACCTCACGCCATCCTGCTTTGGCTTAGCGCGTGCCTTTCGGCTTCCTCTCATTGTGTCTAGGCTGTCTTGTCTAGACACAACAGATACAATGTTGGTCAAAAGCTAAAACTTTCTCACCGTCCATAAAGACACTCCTGATCATTCATCACAGTAAAATTGCAGTGTTTTTTTCTTTCAAAGTCTGAGCAGTAAAAGAAAATGCACACGGAAGTAGTGGATTTCCATGCAATCTTGAAAAAGTAGTGTTGCCTTTCCAACAGAAAGATAGGGCTGACTCTTGACATGCAGACAGGTAATGGGCCACAACAGAGCAAACCAAACGCAGAGTCAGTCGAAGTTTTGAAGAATATTGTTAGGTAGATCATCACAGAGTAGACCCACTGTAGTCCTGGTAGAGATTACGGTATTGGTGGGCCACCAGAGGTGCAGACCCAGTGCAGTCATTGTAGAAATAATGGTATTGGTGGGCCATCAAAGATGCAGACCCACTATTGTCCTTGTAGAGGTGGCCTGCAGCCATCCATTGCGACTGTGCAGGTGCACGATCACCATCGAAGAGCCTTGCGGAGAATATATAAAGTCCATAAACCACCACTTGTGCACTCACAAAGTTTTTGGAATTGTCCTTAGAACCAGCAATGCTGTTAACCAGTCCCTTGCTGAATTATTAACACACGTCCAAACACTAACAGTCCTTTTTTTCACATATTGTGCATATACTATGACCAACAGAAACGTGTGCAGTGAAATGTAACTTACAAGTTAATTAATTTGATGAACTGGTGTCAATTACAATTTTATAACATAAGAATACAATAACAAAGGTACAAAATAAATCATTAAAGAACATAACAATACAGATAACATTTGTAGTAGTAGGGGCTTTACAAAAGAGTAGAAATAAACAGATACATCAGTGTTACAGGAATTATGACACAAGTAAATACATAAAAGATCAGAAAAACTTTAGAAACATCAACTTCACACATGAGCATTAAAACAAAACAGAATAAATAAACATCTATACAAAGTAGATTACATATTATTAATGCTAATTATATTTGAGGATAACAGTATTCCTCATCATAGTGAATGTAGCTTAGTATTAGAAGAGGAAAAAATTCTATGAAACAGTACACAGAGACAGGAAGAAAACAAAATCATTGGGGGAAGCGGCCACAAAACGACTATTCACGTTGGTGTGTAGAATATATGAGTCTGGCGACATACCATCTGACTTTCGGAAAAGCATCATCCACACAATTCCGAAGACGGCAAGAGCTGACAAGTGCGAGAATTATCGCACAATCAGCTTAACAGCTCATGCATCGAAGCTGCTTACAAGAATAATATACAGAAGAATGGAAAAAAAATTGAGGATGCACTAGGTGACGATCAGTTTGGCTTTAGGAAAAGTAAAGGGACGAGAGAGGCAATTCTGACTCTGCCACTCCCATTTCAGTAATTAGTGAAACAGCCTTTAGCAAATGCAACAAATCGAGCCATTGCCCCACACTTCCGTTACCTAAGATTAAATCACAAGGTGCAATCGTTGGAAAAAGTGTAGATGTACGCTAACAAACCAACCTAGAATTCTTTTGTGAAAGCCACAGCTTCTCTATGAACTTTCTTATTGTTCCATTATTGTCGACGGAAATTATATTCGGAGTAGACTTTTTGAATGAATACAAAGCAATCTTAAACTTTCACGATGCTGAAATATGTTTATAGAAAGAAGGTAAGTCAATAGCTTTGAAATTTGAAGATTGGCTCTCAAACCATGACGAGGAAATTAATCGGCTTTACCTTCTGTTAGACAACAGTTCGGAATTTTCTACGGAACTAGACACTAACAATCACTCTGCAAGTACTGACAGGGATGATATCGACGACATATTTGAAACTAATGAGTTAATTCAGAATAAAATCCAAACAGTTGAGAATTGTAATGACACTGATAGGCAGGACGTTTTTGAGATCTTACAAGCACATTCCACAGTTTTTACTCACAAAACAGGAACAATCAAGGGATTTCAATACCAATTTCGTGTTCGTGAGCATACTAAATTTTGTGTTAGACCATACGTAATTCCGGCTCATTATAGGGACCGTGTTAGAAAGAAATGCAATCTATGGTTGACGAGGGCATTACTGAGCCTGCAGGTAGCTCATACAACAATCCATTACATGTTGTTGAGAAGAAAAATGGATCGATCAGGCTTGTCTTAGATTCGAGAGAAATCAATAATATCATCATTCCTGAAACAGACAGGCCGCAAACGTTAGAAGAACTTCTTCAAAATTTTAATGGTGTAAAAGTGTTGTCTTCTATTGATCTCAGATCCAGCTTTTATCAAATCGAACTTCATCCAGAATGTAGAAAATACACAGCTTTCCTTTGTTTTGGCGATTGTTATCAGTTTCGGAAACTCCCTTTTGGTTTGAACATTTCTTCGGCAGCATTCATTCGCGGGCTAAATTCCATATTACCCGAGTTCTTAAAACGTCACATCACCTTATATGTGGACGATATTCTGATAGCAGAAGCCTCATGGGAACAACACAATCGCATCCTCAACAGCGTGTTACATATTTTTGCAGAATCTGGAATTACAGTTAACTTGGAAAAGTCTGAATTGGTAGGGCAAAGGTGAAGTTTTTGGGACATATTATTTCTTCTGAAGGCATTCAGCCGGATCCTGAAAAGTTAGAAGCAATCAGAGCCATTCCAGTTCCATCCACAAAAAAACAATTCCGCGGTTTTCAAGGCCTCGTATAGTTTTTCCGTCGTTTTCAAAATATGCAAATTCTAGTTACACCAAAACTTTGTTCTCTCACTGGAAAAAATACTATTTGGAACTGGGACGAACAAGCACAGTCTTGTACAATTTTTCTAAGGGGACGTTTCGCGGTGCCAAATATTACCACAACGTCATGATGGCGTAGGACATATCCTCTCAGAAGGATGGTTGAAGGAAGTGTCTCGATCGGATTATTTTGGATACTTAGAGAAATCTACGCTAGTACGGTAAACTATTAATCCAAAGCCGGTCCAACAGCTTAATTATAACGTCATTAAGTCCACATGATCGGTCTCGGTCTTCATATTAGCCCATTATCAGGAATATCTGAAATATACGTTGAAGACAGACATTTGACGTTGCATCTCTACAGCATTACTTTCAGATTAGGAATAGGAAAAACCGAGCGGTTAAAACCGATACCAGTATTTTAGTTATGAATAACCGGTATTTTTTGCTACTTGTTTGGTCTTGGCTATAACATGTGTTTTTATTTTCTACTGATACTCAGGTAAAAATCCGAAATGTGAATTAACCATAGCAGGAGTGTTTAAAATTTTCATTTCGAAATAAACATTTTTCATAGAAAGAGTTACGTTAACTGGACAGGTCAGGTCAACTGGTCCTTGCTTGTAAATCGTAGTGGAAGCTGTTTCTATGTCTTACAGTAAATTGCTCAATAAACCTCCGAGATAAATCAACTTAAATTATTGGGAACAGCTAAAAAGGAGCCGGCAATTGCTTTGAGCGGACTTGGTTTGTTTTAAGAGATCAGAAGTTTTTTCATTTAGGTTATTGCTTATTTTCTGTTTCAAGAAGAGTACTGGAGAAGCCAAACACACAACAAAAAATTTAAGTGGTTGCTCTTTACAGCAGACCGCCTTGGGTTTTTATTTACCCTTATTAAACTATTGCTTTAGTGACTTTGAGACAAAAAAATGTGTGGTTAAGTTTACTGGACGCCAGAGAGCTTATGTTATGTGGATCAGTCCAGTTAGGCCCAATATAAATGTTGGCTTTTGTAATTTACAGATCTTTTTTATTTCAAAAACATTATGCCCCATACTTTCTACAAATAGTGATGAAACGCACTTCACACCTATTTTAGTTCAATTAAAAGTTTTCATTTTCAGATGCCAACCGTCTATCATACTCAGTGGGAGGTCTGCAACCAGCAATGACAGCTATCAAAGAAGGGACTAGTATTCCAGCAGGATATTATCAATTTATAGTTCCTCGAACAATGCTAAAACGTTTCGTCAATAAATCGATTATGACAAGTAAGTAAACTTTAGATTATTAAATGTGCACGAAATGTTGTTTACAGGAGCAAAAGAAGTTTGTCAGTGTTCGAACTGAGAAGAACATGCTGATATGCACTATCACTTACGAGGAAGTTAGCGTATGAATTTTCTGCAGCTACCAACAAAGTACTTCTGCTAAACAGCCAACAATAGGAAATGGCTGGAAAGGAGCGGCTTCGTCGTTCTACGGAGAGGCATAAGCTCGCTGTTAGACAAAAAGAAGGTGCTAATTTGAGTCGCGCACCTAGTTTCTATAGGTCAAATGTTAGTAAATTTTATACCCATTTGAAAAAACTTACAAAAAATTCAAATATGGACCGAAAGGAAACTACGGCGTTGCTGAGACTAGCCTTAAAATGCTACAGAAGACGTAATGTCTCCATATGGTCACAACCAAGAGGTGAAGGTAACTTCTGCGGAGAGAGGCACACGTGTAACCACCTGTGGCATTATCGGGAAAACTGGCAAAGCAGCTCCTCCATTTTTTTCCATTTTCAAGTTCATATGCTCCATGGTGGCTCATGTGGTAATGCAGGGGTAGCTCACACTTCAGGATGGGTGACTGGAGACATACTTATCGATGTCTTGGCACATTTTGTCAAACACCAACGACCAAGCAAAGAAAAGCCAAAACTGCTAATTGATGTCAATTATGAATGCCACGTGTCGCCGGCCTTGTGGCGGAGCGGTCATAGGCGCTTCAGTCTGGAACCGCGAGACCGCTACGGTCACAGGTTCGAATCCTGCCTCGGGCATGGATGTGTGTGATGTCATCAGGTTTGTTAGGTTTAAGTAATTCTAAGTTCTAGGTGACTGATGAACTCAGATGTTAAGTCCCAAAGTGCTCAGAGCCATTTGATCCATTTTGAGCCACATGTCATTATGAGCAATAACATTTGCCAAAGTGAATAGCGTAGTTTGGTTAACGATACCATCACGGTCCAGCCACAAACTGTGACCTTTGGATGTTGCAGTTTATGGACCATTCAAGTACTATTACAAATTCTTATTTACGGCGTAACGTGCTTAGTGGATGATGCAATTCCATCTGAGTCCTAATATCAGCAAGAGTTTCAATGCTGCAGGATTAATGCCTTTTAGTGACGAAATATTTGATGAAGCAGATGTTCTGGGTTCATCTGTGACGGACCGGACAGAATGAAGGAGTTGTTTCGGAAAGTACTGGTGTTCCTACCACAGTTCGATTTTTAGTTCCTCCTCCTTTTCCAGTGTGTTCCAGAGATGCATTTCCTACGGCTTTTAATACTTCTGCTGATAATCTTATTTGTTCTTGTCCTCCTACACAAGAACTCCAAGCATTATTACCTCCTGAAGTCTTGTTTCCACTCCCACAGTGTGATCGCCGAAAAAAAAATCTCTTGTACTTACAAAATCAGCTGCGAAATCCCGTTTGGAAGAAGAAGCCTCAGTCAGAGCATCAAAGATAAATAAATGTATAAATCTACTCTACAAGAATCACATGCAGATGAAAGTGCTCACTTGGTCTTAATAGGATCTGACTTATCTGGAACGAAGAAGTCGAATAAGATGAGAATTTTTCAGGAATTCATGATTGGTTCATCACTGCTGGGACAAAACTGTATCCGTTAGCATGTGACGTGGTATACTACATGTTACACGTTTACACGCAATGTGAAAGACTTGCTGCATCCTGTAACTGTGATCGTCGAACATCAGTGGTGTTACAGAACGGCATCATTCGTAGTCTGGAAATATTTCACGAAGCGCGGTATCATTGAAGTACAATGAGACATTTGTTTTAATGAATTAAAAATGGGAGAAGTTGTAACAAACTTGTAAAAGGAGAAAACTTATATAACATAACAGTTCATTCATAACCATTCATAATGAAAATCATAGTGTAAGGGAATAATAGGTACAACAAAAAACAGAAAATCGGTTATTGCAGAAACTGTTTATTTTGAGCGGTTTTAAAAGTCCAGTTGAACTGGCGTTGGAAAAAAACCGACATAATGGAAAACTGGTTGTTTCAAGGGGTAACCACCATGCCTCTTTCAGATACATTTGATTATGGCCTAATATAAAGGCTGAAACATGTGTGTACTTAATAAAGTTCTAATTAAACAACTGGACTTTGTTAGTATTAAATGAACGAAATTTGACAGAACAACACCCTCCAAACGTGGAGAAACTGATAATAGCGTATCTTATCAACAATATACTTCATTAGCAAACGGAACGAAAAGAGGATATGGCAGTTAACCAGTATCACACATTGTAATGGAAATGAAGTCCTATGCTTCTTGACAGAGAGTAGGGGTTTGATGCGGGAGATCCGCACTGTCGTACAAGGCTAGCTCCTAATGGAGGTGGTTTGCGTTGCCTTCCTCCGACCGTAATGGGGATGAATGATGATGTTGAAAACGACACAACACCCAGTTATCTCGGGAGAGGTGAAAATCGCTGATCCCGCAGGCAATCAAACTCGGGACCTCGTTCTCGGAAAGCGAGAACGCTACCGCGAGGCCACGTCTCAGAACGTGTTCTGTTAGTTCAAATCAGTGCTAGACCAGTTAACTTGAACATTATTGACGTCTACTCACCTACGACAGACAAACCAGATCAGTAAAATTAACCATAATTTGAGCAAGCTAAAAAGAGAAGACCTGAGTGTAGCCATGGATGACTTTAACACAAAACTTGGATAAGGAAACACATGAAGCTCCGTTGGACTCTTTGGCCTAGGGGATAACATCACCCAAGGAGACGACTTGGAAGTATTTCCAGTGGTGAAGAATACATGGTTTAAACTTTAATCACGCAAGTTATACACATGAAAATCGCTCTTGGACAAACCAGGACAAAATGTGAGGGATCAGATTGATTTCATGCCAGTCGGCAAGAGATACAGAAATAGTTGTACAGATGTCAGAACGTATCCGGGAGCAGAGATACACTCACACCATATCCCACTCGTAGGAAATTTCAAAATCAGAATGAAATATGTTATCTCCAAAATATCAAAAAAGTACGACCTGAGAAAGTTGAAAGATGCTACCTTACAGCAGACAGTCAAGAGAGTCCTAAACAACAAATGGAGAGACAGTAGGGATTACACCAATGTAAAACTCACACACTTAGAACAAGCTGTACAAAGAGTCAAAGAACAGTATTTGTGACCGGACACTAGAAAGAAGAAAACTTGGATGACAAGTGAGATTCTGGACCACACGGAAGAACGGAAGAAGAAAAAATATAATTTGGTGGAACACAACGGTATACAGAATACAATCAGAACGAAAACCATACAAGCCGAAGAGAAGGAAAAATCTGAATTATGTGCAGCAATTGAACTTTATCAGAGTAGGTATGATGATTTTAACGTGCATCGGACGGTCACAGAGGCAACAGGAAAACATCGCAACTCAAACAGTGAGAAGCTAGTAGATGACAGTGGCAACCTCATAATCAATAAGGAAGAAGAAAGGGAGCGTGGGAGCAATATTTAGAACAGTTATTCAAAAATGACCAGAGGAGGCAAGAACTACAGATATTAGAGACAGAGGACTAGATGTCCTAGTAAGCGAGGTGGAAGCGACCATGCATCAAATGAAGGAAGGAAAAGCAGCTGGGCCATATGGAATACACGCAGAATTCCTTAAACTACTCAATAACGAAAAAGTAAAAACGATCACAGAAATATTCATCCACATTTACTCATCGGGCGAAGTCCCTCCAAAATGGCTTACATCAGAGTTCACTGCTCTACCTAAGAAACCGAATACCAAAGTATGTGGGGACTATTGTACATCAGTTTAATGAACCAAATGCTAAAACTGTTTCTTAAAGTGCTCCACAAGCGGATATACAAGATTTGTGAAGACCAAATTGCGCCCATCCAGTTCGGGTTTGTACATGCAGTTGGCACGAGTGAAGCAGTATTTAGCGCACAAGTTTTGTTCCAAAGATATAGGGACATCAATTGTTATGTATTGCTTGCCTCATTGATTATCAAAGGCATTTGATTGCATGACGCGTGAACAAATGACAGAAGTACCAAAGAGAACAGGAATTGATGGGAAAGATCTAAGATTAATTGCCAGTTTATACTGGAACCAAACTGCAGTCATGAGAACAGATCAAGACCAGTCAGAACAAGTGAGAATACGACGTGGTGTCAGGCAGGACTGTATAATATCACCGATATTTTTTAGGCTGTATTCAGAACACACAATCAAAGAAGCCTTACTTGACATGGAAGAAGGAATCTCAGTGAATAGGGTCACACTTAACAATTTTCGTTATGCAGACGACCCCCAAGTGTTTGCAGATACAATGGAAGGAGAACAGAAGCTGATAAACAAAATTTGTGAGTCAAGCAAGAAATACGGGTTGGACATCAACGCAAGCAAAACAAAATTTATGATCGTCAGCAGGAAGAACATTCGATGTGTGAACCTGTACATCAATGGCACAATCATAGCGCGAGTTTCACAGTACCGATATTTGGGCACCATCATTGACGAAGCGTGGGACAACTCTCAGGAGATAAAGTGTCGTATCGGAAAGGCGAGGAGTGTTTTCAACTCGATAAGCTCATCCTTCAAGAGTCACGTTACCATGGACACAAAAATGTGGTTCCTCGGGTGCTACGTGTTCTCATTTCTCTTGTATGGTGTGGAAACATGGACCCTTACAAAGGCAGCCACTGCCAGACTCCAAGCCTTTGAAACCTGGCAATAGATAAGAATGTTGAGAATATCATGGACAAACGTCGAGATGCTGCGTCGAGTTAATAAAAGCCCAGAGCTGATCAACATCATCAAGTGTGGCAAACTACAATACTTTGGCCACATCATGAGGAATCAAAAAAGATATGAGCTGCTTCAACGTATCCTCCAAGGAAAAATCGGGGGTAAGGGACCTTCGAGACGAAGAAGAATTTCCTGGCTCGACAAAATTAGATCTTGGTTTAATATTAGCTCTGAAGAACTGTTTCGCATTGCAACTGATCAAGACAGAATAGCCATGATGATCGGCAGCGTCCTAAGCGGAGAGGCATGCTAAGAAGAAGAAAACATTATCTGATAATTTGCGAAGTACTTATGTGGGTTTTGTATGCAGCATAGTGCGGCGGTTGATTCATGTAAGTACATAATCTCTTTACTTCAACCGATGTTGTTTACTTTTCCTTTCCTTAGCGCTATTAATACTTTTTCTGTGTTTTATCATTGCAGTCCTACTTAAGTATGATGTCCTAAAGGTTTTCGTCATTGTAGGTTCCATCTTTGCACTCACTTTTGGTAGCAGTTGCCTTATAAGTGTGTCCTGTTCATTGCAATTTCTTCTACTGCAAATTCTCATGATTACTTTCAGTGATGATATTAGTACGTTATGAAGGAGAGTACCAAATGACTTTGACCTTGACAGACAAGTGGTTGTCATACCATTAAAATATTTGAGCACATACAAACATGTACAAGGGAACATAGTTTCGTATTTCTCGACTGCAGTATCATATCGGAAGCTTGGGATTAAACAGCCAACCGGCTGCACATAAATGGTAGGTACATCGGTCTAGGTTTCGAGACCTACTGGGGTTGTCTTCATCAGTATGAAACGTTTCTAAATCGCAAAATTACATAGCTAAAAAGCAGTTGTCAGAATTTTGAGGAGCTATGCTAAAGTCAAAAGTAAAATTAAATGTTCTAGCCTCTCCGCATGTGCCCAGCTGGGAACAGAGTCAAACTCTGATGTGAACGAGTAAATGTGGTTGTTGATCTGGATAATGGTTTTTCCATGGCGATTGAAGATGAAAGCGGACAAAGCATTGATTACAAATGTCACTATTCAAGGTACAAGTGGGAATATAAGTTAAGTATCATGAGTGATACAAAGAATAATATGATGGATGAGTAAGACCATCCTATACACCAAAAGACATTCATAAATTTGAACATAAAGTCACCATATTCGGTATGCATGGCAAGGCCATGTTAGAATTCGCTTCATGGTACCCGAATGTATTCTGAAAACATTCAAGTGTTATAAAACTAGATAATACATGCTGTTAAATACTAATCGCCACAGAAAGATTCTGACAACGACGGCCACTTGTAAGAGTTTCTTGTTGTGATTTTGTAGACTATTTGAACAAACATAGTTTTGCAACGAATCGGGTGAAACAGTCCATCAATTCCTGTATGCCTTGTACCAAAGTGCGTAACTGTAGAACATGTAAAGTCTAAAGAGGCTAAGTTCACTAAGAGAAATTCCATGGGGGTGATGCCTCCTTTTGACCTGAATGCTATTTAAGACGAATTTAAGGCATGCAGACGGCTGTTATCTACAAAGCTTTTTCCCCCATTACTCAGTGAAACTTAAATATAAATAATGAATATAGTATGGTGCATTTCCTGCAAAGTTGTCTATTTCATACATAGCCCACACTGTCCGCACCAACAACCTATAAGAAATGGGTAGTATATGTCTGGGATGAAGAACACCACAGCCTCTGCCACAGCCAACACCTCCGCCTCCATGATCTCTGCTGGTGCCAAATAGTTGCGAATGACTGTCTGACATGTTGAGAGAGTTAGCAAAAAAGGGCTTATACGTAGAAAGAAGAACATCATTTTTAAATACTTAAGGCTGCAACTTAACCCTTGAAAAGGTGCGCCTTATGTAAAGTGGGCCAGTCACAAATGACATTTCCTTGTACTATTCCACTGTTATGCAGTGGCATAGGTAGTGGTGACTCACTCATAGTCATCTTGAATTTTCGAAGCATAGTTGGGTAAAGCGAGAACGTCTAGGTTAAGTCGTTTTCGTGAATACACCATAGTTTTACGTTCATTGTTCTCTGTAAATAGCGATGTAATAGCCGATGCATCAGTGCAAATGATTACACTGTACACTCACTCCCTTAACTTAAGTTAATGGCGAGCATTGTCGCTCAACAACTGGTCATAGCCTCGCCCATTCTGGTGATGAACTGGTAATGGAGGACATTGTATTCGTTTCCTATACTGTGATTTTTTTAAAGCTGAATATACTGCAGCAAATTATGTATATAAACAGCGATCGATGAATAGCTCGCCCAGTAATGAAGAACTGTCCAAGGACTGAGATGTCAAGGTGCACAGCAGATGAAGTAACTAAGCAGCAGCCGGCAACTGTGCATGGGTGTGTGTGATGTCCTTAGGTTAGTTAAGTTTCAGTATTTGTAAGTCTATGGGACTGATGACCTCAGGTGTTTAAGTCCCATAGTGCTTTGAGCCATTTGAACCATTTTTGACTAAGCAGCATCCATATGAATGGTAATTATGTTAACGTTAGCTACAGTCTCAGCAACACAGGTGGGAAACATGTTAGCGTTGGAATGATATCTGATTGCATGCTCTCTCTGGTAATGCTCCAAAAGGAGGAGGAGATTAGTGCTTAAAATCCAATCAACATCAATGTCATTACAGATGGAGCACGAATCCGGATTATGGATGGATGGGGAAGGAAGCAGCTATACACTTTCGAAAGAGCCATAATGGCATTTAGCTGAAGAAATCTTGGGAAATCATAGAAAACCAAAATCAGGATGGGTGGACGTGTGTTTGAACCATTGTCCTCCCAAATGCAAGTCCAGTGTGCTAATCACTGTACTACCTCGATCAGTTTCTACTAGAAAGTGTATGGTTTTGTGATAGTAAAGTCGTATTATCCACTAAAGAATGGTTTCGGGTATCTAATACAAAAATGGATCTTTCAGCCTTGTTTTCAGTGCAATGCTCACTCGCCATCACTGATGTTGGGAAATCACACAGTCACAGCAGGAGACATCCATGGAACAATTAAAATATACAATAGCTGAGACTGCATACATCTGCAGGAACACACATTGAAGAATCTAACATACACAATTTATCTTCTGAAAGATGCCGTAGACCGTCGACAAAGGTGGCAACCGTAAATCTGCTATTTATATGAGACATTGTGTGGTTGGAGTCTGTTCTGCCAAACATTGCTCCAAACAGAAGAAACCATCGCTCACCTGTATGATTAACGTTGTGCCTGCATGGAAGGAGAAATTTATGAGCCAAGTGTGTGAGGTACAGAAAAAGAACAGTGATTTTATTTACGTCTGTTCATATACCCTGGAATTTCTAAATGGGATAAAAAAGTTCAGTAGCTACATGTGTGTGTGTTCTCCATGAAATACAGTACCACGTATGTCAGTGTGAGGACGTAGTTGTCAATATGACTGATTGGAAGAATGATATCTATCACAAGAGATTGTGGTAACGACTGGCCCTGCATTGACGATTCTGGAAACTTGACAAAGGAGAATGGTTGAGTACTTCACAATAACATACACGCTATAGTTATTGTGTCTTCATGTGGGAGAAGACTAATCTTGTTCTAACAGCGTTAACACATTCTCACGGTGTCCGTTTCAAATGTGTGTATACTTTTTCAAAACCGTGTCTCAGCCAAAATAACAGGTATTGCGAGAGGTATTTCATGGGATTCAGGGAGTGACGTACCAAAATTAGCGATATTACAACTTCTGAAAAAGTAAAGCGAAATAGTGTATTCGTATTTGATGGTGTTGGTGTGGAGAACCAGGATGAGATACGGAAATAGCAGGTGGATAAAAATTATTTGAACCAGACATACTCAAGGATCCCAAAGCAGTTTTTCCAGGATAATATGAACATTTTTGTCGCTTTCAAACACGACAACCTAAATTTTAACAACAATGAGCAAGCTCCTGTAGGAACCGACATGTCAGTCCGTTAATTCGCAATCAGCTGCTTAAGGTGAATCTCAGGTTACTGACAGAATCCAGCGAAATGTCCAAGCAGACAACACAGTGTTGGATAGCGTGAACAAGGTAGTAGGTACGAAAGGTGAGTCTCGGAGTGGCAGTTGAATGACAAAATACAGTCATGTACCAAGGCGACAAATACAATGACCATTGAGGCTCTTACAGCACCTTCTATGGCTCGAAAAACGTTAGAAGGGATAAAAAAATCGCTCCCAGCAAATTTCACTCAAAGAAACACTCACGAAAACGGCAACGAAACGCTTCTGAAACTACTCAATGTAATAAGTGGATAGGATCACGAGTTTAGGGAAATATATGGCCATGTGTACTGTCTCAAAGTGTGATAAGTATACGCGATGTTATAGAGGCGCAGAAAATTGTTCGTTGCAAGCCATGACTCTTCAAACTAGTGCTGCTGGAGTGGGAACAGTCTCTCTCCGGAAACCTTAAACCCATAAAAGAAAGTATTAACCACCTCTCACACATGGCGTCAGACAGTGGTAGAAGAGAAGCAGAAGAGGGCCACAAAGGATGTGCTATTACCGCCTTCGTCAATGTTGTGTCTAGGCAAGACAGCCTAGACACAATGAGAGGAAGCCGAAAGGCACGCGCTTAAACCCACGCAGGCTGGTGTGAGGTCTGAAACAGGATACGTAATGAATGCTATAAAGAAAAGTACGTAGCTTAACTTTAATCCATAATTGTAGAACATCGCTCTTGATGATACATGCTTCTTAATATTAATTAGCAATTGAATACGGCGCCTTGCTAGGTCGTAGCAAATGTAGCTGAAGGCTAGGCTAACTATCGTCTCGGCAAATGAGAGCGTAGTTGTCAGTGAACCATTGCTATGAACGTCGGCTGTACAACTGGGGCGAGTGCTAGTAAGTCTCTCTAGACCTGCCGTGTGGTGGCGCTCGGTCTGCGATCACTGACAGTGGCGACACGCGGGTCCGACGTATACTACCGGACCGCGGCCGATTTAAAAGCTACCACCTAGCAAGTGTGGTGTCTGGCGGTGACACCACATTCCTCCCCCGCAAATCGGCGTACGGTTGTGTTGTAAGGCTTCCGCCCACCGTGGGGAGGACCCCATATTGACGTATGGGACGAGGTGGGGAGCCTAACAACAGGCGAGGCTGTGCCACCCGCACCCGGCCATTCGGTCCGAGGGGAGCTAGGAAACGCCTGAAAACCTAGTCCAGGGTGCACGCCAACATGCGGTGTATGCGCCCGGAAAGAGACAGGAGGGCCCGAAGATTCGACGTCCATCTGGTCGGGGTACCCGACGGGCGAAGACGACATCTGGTCCGGAGCGGGCAAGATGTCCGTGTCGGAGGGCAGCTGGTCACGGGAAGCGATCGGCGGCGCGTGACCTAGGGAGGCGCTTGGCGGCTGCAGAGAAGCTTCGACTGCGGGCGGCGCCGGCAGGAGAACAGGCGGCGGCGGCGCGTCGTCATGTGGCAAAATGGAAGGCAGCGTCGGTAACACCTGGGGATGAGGCGAGCCAGGGCGCTGACCGGACGGCACCGTCGCTGAAAGTAGACGGGGAGCAGCAGAACCCGTGCGACGACAGAGGCGCAGCTGATTGAGATGCCGATGCACCTCACCAGAGGCCCCCAGAACCAAATACATAGGGCGGCCGAGGCAGCGAAGAATGCGCCTTGCAAACCAACGCCGTGAACCTCGATAGTTGCGATAGTATACAACGTCGCCTGGAGCAAAAGCAAGCGACTGCCGCTGCACAGGAACCTGATGCGGCGGGTGCAGCAAAGACATCAAGGTTCGATGGGGACGACCGTGGAGCAACTCAGCCGGCGAGCGACCATCTCGGGGCTGAGAGCGATACAAGGACAAGAAGAGCAATAACGCGTCCTCCCGAGAATGCGACTCTTTCAACTTCAACATCTGTGACTTGAAAGTCCGGACCAATCGTTCAGCGGCACCGTTTGACTGAGGCGAAAACGGCGCGGATGTCAGATGTTGAATACCATTGGCCTTGCAGAATGACTGAAATTCTGCGGACATGAATTGTGGGCCAATGTCGGAAACAATAGTCTGTGGAAGACCTTCTATGCCAAAGATAGCAGATAACGCTTGGATGGTGGCAGATGGCGTCGTGGAAGACATCCTGACAACAAAAGGAAAATTACTGAAAGAATCGACGACAACCAACCATCGAGCATTCCAGAATGGACCAGCAAAATCTATGTGTAATCGTTGCCAAGGGGAAGTGGCTTTTGGCCATGCAAAGAATTTCCGCGGCGGTGCAGATTGTTGTTCGGCACACGCCATGCAAGAAGAGCACATATTCGTAATCGCTGCATCGATTCCGAACCAAGTACAGTGCTGACGAGCAAGTTGTTTCGTGCGCACTATAACCCAATGACCTTGGTGGAGAAGCCGTAAGACAGAGGACTGTAACGAACGTGGGACCACGACCCGGGACTGATCATTATCAGAACGCAAGAGCAAAACACCATGTCGAACAGAAAGTCTCTCCCTGTGAGCAGAAAATCGGCGAACCAACGGATCCTCGTACCGTGACTTTGACAAGGGCCATTGCGTAGCAACAAAACGCAAAACGGTAGCAAGTACAGGGTCAACAACTGTGGCTGTAGCTACATGACAAAAATCAATCGGAAACGATTCGACCACGGCATCGATTTCCGCATCAATGAACATGCAAGCAAGTTCGGAAGAATCGAATGCTCTATCCTCAGCAACAGGCAAACGGGACAACGCATCAGCGTTTCCGTGCTTAGCAGTGGACCGATACAAGATATCGTAGCGGTACTGCGAGAGGAAAATAGACCAGTGAATGAATTTCTGCGCTCTACGTGGAGGTACAGGGTTGTTCGGATGAAAAGCGATGTCAAAGGTTTGTGGTCTGTGAGGATGGTAAAGTGACGACCATACAAGAAATCATGAAACTTTGTAACACCAGATACGAGAGCCAAAGCTTCTTCCTCAATCTGTGAATAATTTCTTTGCGCAGACGAGAGCAATTTCGACGCAAAGGCAATAGGGCGATCAAGCGAGCCATCTTTGTGCGCAAGCACAGCACCGATCCCGAAATCCGATGCATCGACTATCAACAAAAGGGGTTTCTGGGGATCGAATGGCGTAAGGCAAGTATTTGAAAGCAACGCCGATTTCAACTGGCCAAAGGCGCGTTCGCAGTCCGTCATCCAAGCGAACGAAACACCTTTACGGCGTAAGCGATGAAATGGTTGAAATGGCTCTGAGCACTATGGGACTCAACTGCTGAGGTCATTAGTCCCCTAGAACTTAGAACTAGTTAAACCTAACTAACCTAAGGACATCAGAAACATCCATGCCCGAGGCAGGATTCGAACCTGCGGCCGTAGCGGTCTTGCGGTTCCAGACTGCAGCGCGTAAGCGAAAAGCGGAGCTGAAATGGAAAAGGCATCCGGGATATATCTGTTATAGTAATTTATTTTTCCCAGCACACACTGCAGCTGCTTCAAATTCTGCGGCGACGGCAAGTCCTGTATGGCACGGAGGTGCTCTGGACTCGGATGTATGCCTTGTGCATTGATTACATGTCCCAGATATGGTAAATCACGAGCAAAAAACACACATTTGTCCTTCCGCAAGCGAAGACCATTTTGTCGCAAGACCTGATATAATTTTCTGAGATTGGCTAAATGTTCTTCTTCTGTCTTTCCGGAGATCACAATATCGTCCAGATAGTTTGCTGCATTAGGGACCGAGGCACAAACAGTTTGTAGATATTTTTGAAACAATGCAGGGGTGGATGCACACCCGAATGGCAGTCTTTTGAATCGGTACAAACCAAGATGCGTGTTAATCACCAAGACGCGCTGAGATTCGTCGTCCACAGGTATTTGAAAGTACGCATCTGCCAGGTCCAACTTCGAAAAATATTTACCCGGGCACAGTTTGTCAAAAAGATCTTCCGGGCGGGGTAAAGGATAAGTTGCAATCACTAATTGTGGATTCACTGTTGCCTTGAAGTCCACACAAAGTCTCAATTTTACGGAAGGTTTTGGCAAAATTACTAATGGTGATGCCCAGAGAGAAGCCTGCACACGTTCAATCACTCCTTGTGATTCCAAATCGTGTAATGTTCTGGCGACCTCATCACGCAATGCGTGGGGAACATTGCGCGCTCTGAAAAATTTCGGTTGCGCGTTTACTTTCAGTTCCAAATGTGCTTTATAGTTCTTAGCGCAACCTAGGCCCGGTGCAAAAATGTCTGCAAATACTTCACACAGACGAGAAACACAGTCTGAAGGCACAGTCTGGTTCACTGATAGGACCTGATTGACTATAGACAAGTTAAACAACTGAAATAAATCTAAACCAAACAAGTTCACAGCAGAAGAAGAACGAAGGACGTAAAAAGACACGAGTTTTGTTTGTCCCTTGTATGTTACAAGAAGGCTGCAAAGTCCTAACACAGGGACCTTGTGACCTGAATATGTAGTTAGCTTAACATTTGCGGCACGCAACGGAGGTTTGCCCAGCTGTTGGTACGTGTCGTGATTGATTAGTGAAACTGCAGCTCCGGTATTGAGCTGGAATGGGATCACGTTGCCATTAATGTCCAAGTCTACAAAAAGTTTATTGTCCTGCTGTCGACAAGAGCGACTGTCTCGTGCAATTTGAACAGACACTGGTACAGAATCACTCGCTAATTGACGTGATTTCCGGCGACGTCGACGCACACTTTTTGTAGGACGAACACAGTTACTGTTAGCGAGATTAGCACAGGGAGGAGTGGAATTAACTACATGAATGTCCATGGGCGAAGGTTCACGAACCTGAGTATTCTTGGTTCGATTTCGGCGCGAAGCAAAGTGCCTGGAATCGTTGTGAGTGTCCGATCTGAGCTTTTTCTGGCAAACACTCTGAACATGTCCTTTTTTCTTACAGAAAAAGCAAATAGCTTGGCGTGACGGGCAATTCTCGCGCGTGTGTCTAGTAGCACACCGCGGGCATGATTTTAGCACTGCATTTGCCTGCTTGCGCGGCACACGTGGCTGCGCGGACAGGCGCGAGGGCTGTTTACAGTTCCGTGCAGCTCGCCCGGCGGGCCGGTTAACGTGACACACGGCTGGCGAAGTTGCAAATGATTCCTGAGCAAAGTCAAGTGTGTCTTGCCTATCCAATATGTCTATCACTTGTTGAAGGGAGGCATTGACTAGTTTCAAAATTTGCTCCTGTATACGAACATCAGAAACGTTCTGTGCAATTGCATCACGTACCATAGTATCAGAATAAGGGAGTCCACATTCACACTCAAAAGCACAATCCCTAGTAAGGCCTTGCAAAGTTGCAACCCACTCCCGATTAGTTTGACCGGCCGTACGTTTTGTACGAAAGAAAGTATACCTTTTTGCAACTACATTGACGGATTCCTTGAAATATGCATTTAATGCTGACAAAATTTCTTCGTAGGACAGAGTTGCTACGTCGCGGCGGGGAAACAATTTCACTATCACACGGTACGTCTGGTCGCCGACACATGACAATAAGTGAGGCTGCCGCTCATTACCTTGAATTCTGTAGGTGGCGAGATGGAATGGAAATTGGCGTGACCACTCCGTCCAGCTTTCCATTACCGCATCAAATTGACGAAAAGGTGGTGCAACGGCGTGTTGTGGCTGCGGTAGCGGTGGAGCGGCGGCGGCCGCATCATTTTGCATTCCACGTTGACCCTGGACGAGCTGTCCAAGGGCATCCAATAAGGCCTACGTCTGCTGATTCTGCAAGCGATAAAATTCGGACAGTACATCTGGAGATTGTGGCGAAGCCATGACACAAGTAAATTAGGGCAATGCGAACGCTAAAGCCTCTTTTGAGACTCGTCGACAAAAATGTTGTGTCTAGGCAAGACAGCCTAGACACAATGAGAGGAAGCCGAAAGGCACGCGCCTAAACTCACGCAGGCTGGCGTGAGGTCTGAAACAGGATACGTAATGAATGCTATAAAGAAAAGTACGTAGCTTCTGGAATACTTAACTTTAATCCATAATTGTAGAACATCGCTCTTGATGATACATGCTTCTTAATATTAATTAGTAATTGAATACGGCGCCTTGCTAGGTCGTAGCAAATGTAGCTGAAGGCTAGGCTAACTATCGTCTCGGCAAATGAGAGCGTAGTTGTCAGTGAACCATTGCTATGAACGTCGGCTGTACAACTGGGGCGAGTGCTAGTAAGTCTCTCTAGACCTGCCGTGTGGTGGCGCTCGGTCTGCGATCACTGACAGTGGCGACACGCGGGTCCGACGTATACTACCGGACCGCGGCCGATTTAAAAGCTACCACCTACCAAGTGTGGTGTCTGGCGGTGACACCACAGTCAACCTTAACAGTGCTAGCAAAATAGCTGTGATATATGGGGTCAACTGAGATTAGCCATGTATGCTGGGAGATATACCTAAATGCTTAAGGGAGGATACCATACACGTTGAAGACAAGAAGTTTAAGTTGACAACTAGTTTAGCGAAACTAATATTCCTAAAACAAATTATGCTGTAAGATCATATGCTGCAATTTTATATTTGACTAATTCACATACGTGATAACTCTTCAAAACGACGTTTAAAAAGAATTGATAGTAGGAGTAATATTAATATTATTAGATACGTGTTAAGCAGTGAACATAGAGAAGGCCAAGGTGTTGACATTTAACATAATAATCGAAGATAGTTATCTATGGAGTGTAAATATTACGGTGACTGTCATAAAATTATAGACTGACAATTACTGCTGACAGTATCAGCCACCACAGTGAATACAGCACACATGAACCATATACACACATCAAAAAATGTTTTGCATCACCCGATTTCCGAGAACTGCTGATGATAGACTTTGACTGTGGTTGTTGTATCACAGACACAGTCCGTTTGACCGTTCATAGATGTCAGTAAGCCCGCTCAAAGGTGTAGACAATCTCTTAGTGTCTCTTAGGCAGAGGGCGTCCGACAGCCGATCTGCTTTTGTTGTCTGTAGTTCCACCATGCCTAGACTGTCAATAACGCGGTTCGATCGCATCCGCATTGTTACTTTGTGCCAGGAAGGGCTTTCAACAAGAGAAGAGTCTAAGCGTCTCCGACTGAACCAAAGCGGCGTTGTCCAAACATGGAGGAGATACAGAGAGACAGGAACCGTCGATGACATGCCTCGCTCAGGCCACCCAAGGGCTGCAGTGGATGACCGCTACCTACGGATTATGGCTCGGAGGAACCCTGATATCAACGCCACCGTGTTGAATAATGCTTTGTGTGCAGCCAGAGGACGTCGTGTTACGACTCAAACAGTGCGCAATAGGATGCATGATGCGCAGCATCACTCCGGACGTCCATAGCGAGGTCCATCTTTGCAACCACGACACCATGCAGCGCGGCACAGATAGGCCCAACAACATGCCGAATGGACAGCTCGGGATTGTCATCACGTTCTTTTCACCGATGAGTGTCTCATATTTATTCAACCAGACAATCGTCGTAGACCTGTTTGGAGGCAAGCTGGTCAGGCTGAACGCCTTAGACACACTGTCCAGAGAGTGCAGCAAGGTGGAGGTACCCTGCTGTTTTGGGGTGGCATTATGTGGTCTAGGAAGCCGGCGTAACGGCTGTACGATACGAGAATGCCATCTCCCGATCGATAGTGCAACCATATCGACAGCATATTGGTGAGTCATTCGTCTTAATGGACGACAATTCGCGCCCCCATCGTGAACATCTTGGGAATTATTTCCTTTAGGATAAAGACATCGCTCGACTAGAGTGGCAGCAGTAGCCCAGTCCATCATCTGTGATGCAACCCACAAAGCTGATGTCCTAGTCCGATCTGACATTAGATACGGCATCATGAGTCCATGCCATAGTCCATGTCATGAACATCACTAACGCCATCAGAGATCACTTACACGTTGAATTTGACTTAGCAGTCACACGGCTACCCACTTTGTCATGGATCACTAAATACGTCCTGTGGCCACACGGGACTGCTACGTGGTCGCTGCGGCATTTGGGGACAGGAACTGACTTGCCCACATTGGTAACTCGAATATGGGCTACTGAGATCCTAGAACATTCCTTAATGTTTGTGAAGCATACATTAATGAGCTGTGGTAACACAACATTAAGTGCAGAGCAGTTCTGCACTGTGAATTGACGCACCCCCGAAAGAGAGAAGTGATGCTAGTGCTGTGGAGAAGAACATCGTCCAACTTTTAGAAGCTAATAGTGTGATATTGCTGCTCGGATTAATCACAGAGTGTTTCAGGATCTTTACGAAAAGCGTCATACTGGGTCATTTTTCCGAAATACAGGAAAGGGGGTCCAGTAAGTCGCTCAGCTAAATACACCATGTAAGTATATACTCGCATGTCTTTGTCCCATTTACTGGGGGATTCTTCTAAAAGATACTTATGTTATAAAAGCGTGTACTAATGTACGGAATTATGATAAAATCGATGTATATTGCTTCGCAAAGTAGGTTCTGGATAGCGGAAGATACTGTCCGTGAAAAGTGCATACAAAACATCTTATGTCTATGATTACTATAATTTTCTAGGCATTTCATTACCCCATAAAACTCGAGAACATTCCAAATTTCGGGAGTCAAAACACCGATTACTCACATCACGTTTGCACCCTGGAGGTTGATAAGCCATATCATTAAGACGATGAGCAACTGTAAAGAACACAGAAGCCTCTACTTTCCCAAATCAGTCATCATCCAAAGCATGTATACCTGCTCCTAATATTCGTGGGCGAGACGCATCACTGTGAGTGGATCAAAAGTTTGTTCTCCCTACTTTCTCTCCATATGAAAAAACGTAACAGGGCAAGGTATTCTCGCCATAAACATCTCATCTCGTTTACCAAGTGCCAGAATCTTGAAAGGCATTTCACTGATTGCTCGAACTACGAATCAATACATGTGGAAACGTCGAATAACGATGAAAGGTCCAAAGGTTTAAGAACACCCACTATCAAATGCTCTACGCAACAGCGTATCAAATTGTACATTCGTATGGCTCCAGTTGAAACATATTTGAATCTTTTGTCCGGTTAATTCTTTCAGATGGTTTCTCGCTCAGCTCGAAAAACTTGGGTGAGAATCTGAAGACATTTATCATAAGAACATCCCCATGAAAAAGTCGCAGCAGAACAATTCCTTTTATGAGCAGGCAGCTGAGTGTCATATTTATAGGCTGCCATTGGACAGAGAAGAGGAAACTATTGTCATCTCGTGGGGACGTTGTGTGGTGCAGCTCACAAACGCACGCAATTTTTGGTACCAACTGCCATGCCATATGCATATCTTTCTTCCATAGCTTGAGGGAGTATCATGCCCACTGTCTTGCTCTACATTCGGGCGATTTCAGGTTTGAGAATGGTAAGGTCAATATCATCTCTAACACTGCTGAGTAGTACAATTCATTTTAGGTCCACATCCTGGATATGCTTCATTCCAGGTGCGCGTATATTGATAAACTTGCTGAGAAGATGCATGAGGAGTATATAGTATCACTAGAGCACCATATTCTGATGATACAAAGTTTCAAGTTGCGACAAGGAAGAGGGTCTTTCCATACAAATACCTGAATCTGATGGAGATACTCGACAGAACCACATTGCCCAGCATAACCACATTCTCTCCAGTAAACTAACAAGCACTTCCATAATGGAATCAGGCTGTCTGAACACTGTAAATGTTTGGCAGGTGTTTGGTACCACTAAATTAGGAGAATATGCTGAACATGAACACCTACGTACATCTGCTCGCATACATCTTGGAGAAATTCCAGAGAGTATGCCCGGGCACTTACTATCTGGATCTTGCCTTCTATTTCACCACACTGGGGTTTTGTGGGACGCAGTGTTAAGGAAGACAGATGTCAACATCGAACTCTTGACCAATGTTGACATGGTGCTTTTCTTCAAATGCAGGATTCACTTGGGACTATGTCAGTGGGTGCACATGTATGCCGAGAGGAATAACCTGCAGATGGGTCAGAAGGAGTACAAGTAATCCTTTACCTGGTTGTAAACAGCCTCTGTGGATATGCCATGCAACAAACCCTACCATTTGGAGCGTCCTGATTGAAGAGGAAATCGCTAGTTTGGAGGAAAAGATCCATGATGTGTTTCAGAGATAGAATAGGCATATCCCAGAAATTTACATGATGAGGACAGTGACTTGCCAACCTGTCCAGACCACCCACTCCCACGAAATCGTTCTGTCCTTAAGTGGTTGACAACGCTGGGGAATGTTCACGTATAATCTGCACTATAGAAACGTTCAGAACTGTCACACATTTGATATGCAACTTATTAGTATAGCCCCTCAAGCGACAGTGCTGGCTGAAGACGTAAACTGACGTTAACACCGAACAGAGGAGCCTTATGATATGTGATATTTTTACAAGTTAATGATCAATTTAGTTTTTGAAAAACTACGACAAATGTTAGAGAATATCGCGAAATTCATGTAGTTTACCGGTGGGATGCGCGTCATGGTGCAAGAGACTATACCGTTAGATTATGATATTGCATGAAGGATTAGTTGCTGTGGAGATGGACAAAGTTTCATTGGAGCTGATGAAGCATGTCTGTATTGATATACGTACTCTGAAAGTATGTGTCTTCTGAAACTCTCCCAACTCCACATGTATTGCTCTCGCTAAAAGTTTGTATGGCCAATGGTTCAAATGGCTCTGAACACTATGGGACTTAACATCTATGGTCATCAGTCCCCTAGAACTTAGAACTACTTAAACCTAACTAACCTAAGGACATCACACAACACCCAGCCATCACGACGCAGAGAAAATCCCTGACCCCGCCGGGAATCGAACCCGGGAACCCAGGCGTGGGAAGCGAGAACGCTACCGCACGACCACGAGCTGCGGGCATTGTTGTTGTAAGGCCAATCTCTGCCGATCCGAAGATATAGACAGTTTCGTCTACAGGGTGAAAAGCTGCTATCCATCTTAAGTAATTAGTTACAACCCCAAAACATCCTTTTGGAATAACACATCAACTCGAGAAGGTTATTGCTCTGATGAAAGACCACGCGGGTGGGTCTCATATTGTGGAATTTGTGAAGCTCAGGTGAAAGGTATATACATACCACATAGGTGCAGGTGCCATCCAAAGCCGAAGTAAGGGTGTGCATCATACGGCCTCATAGGTTCACACGATGAGTGAGTGCAAGAGATGCCACTTCGAGGGCATTGGCGCAACACCACATATGGCGTATCAGTTAATCTTTCGTGAGGTACATACCGCACTGATGCTGACAACAGGGCTGTCACATCAAGACTACAAAAGGTAGATCTGTGGGGATGGTATCAGATCGCTCCTGAACTCACACTACTTATTGGAATTACTGTGTAGTTGTGTGCGTTATTCGTAAACTGTTGATGTGTATGTGTAATAGCGGGCATAACAGTTGGATGAAATGGTTGCACAGGATATATGCATACACTGTATATTTCTGTACTATATATACAGGGTGGTCCATTAACCGTGACGGGACTAAATATCTCACGAAATAAGCGTCAAACGAAAGATTTACAAAGAACGAAACTTGTCTAGCTTAAAGGGGGGACGAGATGGTGCTGTGGTTGGTCCGCTTGATGGCACTGGCATAGGTCAAACGGATATCAACTGCGTTTTTTTAAAATAGAAACCCCCATTTATTATTAAATATTTGTGTAGTACGTAAAGAAATATGAATGTTTGAGTTGGACCATTTTTTTCGCTTTGTGACAGATGGCGCTGTAATGGTCACAAACGCATAAGTATGTGGTATCACGTAACATTCCGCCAATACTGACGGTATTTGCTTCGTGATACATTACCCGTGCTAAAATGGACCGTTTACCAATTGCGGAAAAGTTCGATATCGTGTCGGTCCGTGGGTCGGCGGTCGCTGGGACGCTGGCATCGGCGTCTGTGGTGGCGTCGGTGTAACTGCCTCGTCCGCCCTGGTCGCTCGTTCGTTTTCCTTGCTGAGCCTCTTTTAAATTAGACCCAATGCTGGTTCCTATGCCTTGTTGAGGTTATAGCCGCAGTATTTCTTGATGAGACCGTCTCTAGTACGAATTTCGATAGCCTCTCTAACGACGCAGTCCCAGTATTAAGATGTCTGTTCTAAGACCCTGGTATGATGGTAGTCCACTTCGGGAGTCAGTTGAGCTTATTGCACAGAAATTTGACGAGAAGACGACTAACGTTTTCATGCACGTTCTGACCTCCAAGTAATTTCTCTTTAACGGAGAATACTATGAACAAACAGAACGAGCCACAATGGGAAGCCCACTCACGCCTGTGGTCGCGAATTACTGTATGGAGTACTTCGAGGAGGAAGCTTTGGCGTCATCCAAATAGAAACCTACTTGTTTTCTTCATTATGTGGTGGATGACACTTTCGTGACCTGGCTCCATGGAAGGGACAAGCTGCTAGACTTCCTTATCCACCAGAACTCCATACATCCGAGCATCAAATTCACTATGGAGACCGAAGCAGAAGGAAGATTACCGTTCCCGGATGTCATGGTCAGAAGAAGAGCGGGTGGCACCCTGAGCCACGGGGTATACAGGAAGGAAACGCAAACCGACCTCTATTTGCATGGGGATAGTTACCACCACCCTTCGCACAGGAATGGGGTGCTAAAATCACTGGTGCACAGGGCGCGCACCATCTCTGATGCAGAGAGTCTGCCCCATGAGGTGGAACACCTCAAATCTCTATTCCGGAAAAAAGCGTGTACTCGGAATGGCAGAGCAGACGCGCTCTCTGACCCACCGGTACAGTACCGCGTGTAGAGATGGAAGAAGTGATGGAGGAAGAGACAGCCTCTTCTTATATACCGTATACTGGAGCACTATCAGGGAAAATAGGACGAATATTGAGGAGACACTGAGAAGGAACTGACTTTTGCCAACCCAATAAACACGAACATTATTGGGAAGTGTCAAAGACGATCTCGATTGGCGAAAGGCCGGAGTATACCAGATCCCGCGTCAATGTGACTTCTATTGGACATACAGTGGACACCATTTAAGATCGTTGCCGAGAACATCAGAGGCACACTCAACTTAGGTACCCCAAGTCGGCGTTCGCAGAGCACTGTTTGTCCGAAAATCACGAAATGTATTACCAGCATACCACAGTCTTGGCACAGACATACGGGGACAGCGTCTTTAGAGAGGCTATCGAAATTCGTACCAGGCATGGTCTCATCAACCGAGATTGCGGCTATAATCTCAGCAAGGCATGGGAACCAGCTCTAATTAAAAAGACGCTCAGAAGAGAAAACGAACGGGTGACCAGGCGGATGAGGCAGTTACACCGACGCCACCGTAGACGCCGACGCAAGCCTCTCAGCGACTGCCGAGGCGCGGCCGCGGCCGCGGACCGTGGAGGGAACGCCTCGCAGAGGGAGCGGATTTAAGATGACCGCCCACCCTCAGGAGCTCAGTTCGTCAGCGCACCTGACGATGGTGGCATGTCTGATAGTCGCAATATTGTGCCCGTTTAACAATATGGACCGGCAGTACCCCTTGAACTGTTCGAACAGGATATATTTTTTCATTGTACGATGTTGCAGTCATGCAAATTGATTTGCGCATATTAATTTAGACTCCTTGTGACTTCTGACTTACGTGGAGTTTTCACTGAGCTCATCTTGGTCATCATATAACATCAGCCTGAGGGTACCAGAGAACACATTTACGCACCATACGGACAACTTCGTTCCGTGAAGTCTGGAGCTTTAGATTATCCGTCTCATTACTGTCGGGTACCTATTACTTGTACACAAAACTTCCTGTTGAGCCGGGCTATTAGTGAAAACCATATGAAAATCAGTGCAGGAGAGATTTGGCTGTACCCACAGGCAGGTAATTCATTCAAAATTTGCATAGATATCGGAGGAAGGTCGAGGCAGTGTTGGTGTGAAGAGAATGGACTCGTATTCCCCTGCATACGGGGAAGTCAATGAAGTGTGACCCTGATGGAACACTCTCTGTAAATGGATCTTCTGCAAGAGATAAAGAACGACCAAATGGGTCCCCCAGATACAGACAGTAAAGCTGTATAAGGGATGATTTTACACAGAGCAAACAAAATTCCAAGAAGAAAGAGGACAAGGAGAACGAACTGGACCTCATTAAGCAAACTGCAGTTCCCAATGACTTCGCGAGCTCAGTGACAGAAACATGCAAACAAAGATACCATCTCATACATTAGCACATAAAATCACTACAAGATCCAATTTGTCCCATTTTCCGATTCTAGTATATCCTCAAAAAGATATCTACAGTCCAAGAGAGGCAAAAAACTACGCATGCAAATACCACCAAAAATATTCTTGCAATCAAATGAACTTGAACATGAGAATAAATTCTCGCAAAGTATTATTCTAACCATGAAATAATAAGTGAGTGGCGCTGTTGTTCACGGCTATAAATTGGAAGTAGTTGTAATTATTACATATTAATACATGAGCCTTAACCAAACTCTCACAGTGTGTGTGTGTGTGTGCGTGTTTTGTGTAAACAGAACCATACACGATAAAGCACAGAAGTTTTCAACAGCAATAAAAATCGGATTTCACAGACCTGTAGTGGAGTACAGTCTTCTGAAGCATGAAGCATGAATAAAAAAAACTGTTTGTATGGTTAGGCTCTGAAGATGACGCGAACAGAACCTGACACCGTGTCATCTTCTACCATGGGGCGGTGTCACCAAAATTGTCCATCACATCGTCCACAGTACGGGAAGTTTTGTGGACTATTTTACGCCGGCCGAAGTGGCCGTGCGGTTAAAGGCGCTGCAGTCTGGAACCGCAAGACCGCTACGGTCGCAGCTTCGAATCCTGCCTCGGGCGTGGATGTTTGTGATGTCCTTAGGTTAGTTAGGTTTAACTAGTTCTAAGTTCTAGGGGACTAATGCCCTCAGCAGTTGAGTCCCATAGTGCTCAGAGCCATTTTGAACTATTTTACACTGGTGCCCATACAAGAAAAATGGCTCTGAGCACTATGGGACTTAACATCTGTGGTCATCAGTGCCCTAGAACTTAGAACTACTTAAACCTAACTGACCTAAGGACATCACACACATCCATGCCCGAGGCAGGATTCGAACCTGCGACCAGAGTGGTCACGCGGTTCCAGACTGAAGCGCCTTCAGCCGCACAGCCACACCGGCCGGCGCGCTTACAAGATCTAGACGATAGTGTAAGTGAAATTTGATGTGATCTGCAGCAGCGTACTGAATCTGCTGTTCGCTTTCTGGCACAGAAATGACATGTGGCCCGGCAATAGTCTTTGGAGTGATAAGGAGCACTTTACAATATAGGAAGTTGTGAATACACTGGAATGCAGAATCTGAGGTACCGTTAAGCCGCATCCTGTGGCCCAAGAACCATTACACACGTCATATGCAACTGAGTGGTGTGGTTTCTAAACTGCCTTTAGCTTAGGCCCGTTCTTCTTTCAAAAAAATACACCCAGAAGGCCCTTCACTTTTATTATAACGTCTACGCGCTATCGAGACCTACTTGTGTAGCATGTAATTCCTGCTTTGGATGACCGGGAGTGTCCAGAAACCATCGTTTTCATGCAAGATGGGGTAACACCTGATGTCGCTCTTCCAGTGAAACATCTACTTAATGCAGCCTTCCACGAACGTGTTGTCTCCAGAGGTTTCCCAGATGCATGGCCTCCATGCTCACCTTATCTGAATCCACGTGACTTTTGTCTCTGGAAGTAGATAAAAGAACGCTTTTACCAGTGACACATTCGGTCTCAAGCTGATCTGACGGCCAGTATACAGGAAGACGTCTCTCAGGTTCCACCAGAACTGCTGTAAGCAACGGGCGATCACGCCGACTTACGGCTACAGCAGCTCACAGACGACTCCGGTGTGCATACTGGACAAACTGTGTAAGAAGCAGTTAATAATAAAATCAACATTATGCATTTCTCACTCGTTTGTCCTTTTCTGTCCACGTCCCGTTGCTAATCCGTTACATATGGAAACACATCTTTGCGTCATTCTTGCAGTCACACCGCCAGATTTGAATCTGGTGGCTAAAATTGGAACATTTTTTTTTTCTTTTCAGCGTATATCGAGTATCTAACAAGTTTCACTTGTGTGTCGCCGACCCCAAAGTCTTAAGGACCATGTATCAGGCATTGCGTAGCGCCATACTCGACTATGGTTTTATTGTGTACGGTATTGTACGTGTGAAGTTTGGATTACAAATTAAAATAAAGCTGTATCCGAGAACGACGAGGTCAAATGCTACGAACATGCTGTTGGCAGAGGCACGGAATGTATTTCTTCATTTTACAAGCCAGTACATTGTCTGTAAATATTTAGTGTAAGGTATGGGTGGGCTATAGGGATGGTAAAAAAAAAAAAGACACCCGTATTTTAGTTCTGGATAATATAGTGTCCCTTTCCATATATTTGACATGAACAATATAAATAACGACAAAAGAACTATACATGCGTAATGTTGTGTGAACTTTAATGCCTAATTGTGATGCAGACTAAGTGACGAAATAACTTTAAAAACAATTTATCGATTCTGATAATGGAAAAAAAGACAATATTCTCCGTGATTATAGGTCATATGTGTAAACTAAATAACTGAACACTATAATTTTGTTGTATTATAAAAGGACTGGAATACAATGAACTTAGTCGTCTTCTGAATTTTTCTTATGTCTTAGCTATTGTTTGAGTGCAGAAGGTATGATTGTATTGCGATAGGTTTTGTCTTGTTCTCGTTTAAATACTAGAACATAATTGATGTGTGGAAGAGTTACGAAAATATAATAAGCTAATCTGGAGTCCAGAGTAATCATTTAAGGAACCCACGCCACAATTCTTATAACGCAAGAGTTTGCGTAGAATTTTTTGCAGCTGCTGCGGAGCTAGCTGCGATCAGCTTTGGCTGAGAAAGTTGGCCGCCATTACGCGGCGCATTTAAACTTTTTATTTCCACAGGAAATACGACGAAGCCGGAGCAGAAGATCTTATTTAAAAATACTATCATAATTAATAACCATCTAACCAGAAGATTTATTTTATCGTAAAGTGACTATTTTCAGTGACACAATTTATTGTATGTCAGGTGCCTTTGTGCATAAATTTTTTTACGCTAACGCATCTGATATTATTTGTAGGAAGCCTGGGGCTTGTTTTCAATCAGAATTTAAAGTTTAATTTGGCAACCTGCAACTATAATATTGGTTATTTGTAATTGTTTCTTACGAGGTTTTGTGAAAGATAGCTTTACGAAATTTAACTTATCGCACTTAATAAAATCCTCATATAGCAGAAAGAGACATTACAATAACCAGTGCTTTTCGGTATATGTTTGGTCCTGGTATTTTACTGATAACCGAGTAAAATATCGGAAATGTTAGTAAGCCACAATAGCACTGCTAAGATTTTTCGTTTTTAAATAAATAAATAGTTTCTCCATGTCGTCGCCGGACATCGGTTGTATTGGAGTATAGCAGTTACTGTAGTCTGGAAACGTTTTTGAGAAGAGACGTACCAATGAAGTACAATGCTCCATATTCACTAAAAGATTAAATATTTGTCTACCATTACCACACGTAATAATAGAGGAAGGACATTATGGTAACAGTAATAAATTAAAAACTTAACTCATTCACAGTGTACAACAAAAATAGAAAAAATGATGATCTGCTGCTTGTATCTACATAACGTGCATTTATCTGCTTGTAGCTCTCGAAAATGGACAAATTGACAGGGCAACTTGTATACAACAAAAACGAAATAGCCGAAAACCTGTTCTTTCAGCGATAGCTGCCACCCCTAGAGGACAACCGGCGGCCTGCGTACGCATTCGGCAAGCGATCGATGTTAAGGGGTCCCGACGAAGGAATTCGTTGGATGGACAGCAGGGCGCTCGCATTGTGTTCCGCCCAGAACACATTTTTGGATATTATGGCTGGCCTCGGATTTGCAGGTCATGACGCAGACTAGTGAAAATTTCGCTTACCCTGCGGAAGGGTGATGACTTTTCACCACTGTTGGGTCTGAACAACAAAGAGACACACGTGTCCAGTCTAAGCGCCAAGATATGGCCCACGTGCTCACGTACAAGAGGAAAGTGGGGGGAAGCAGCTGCGTTGAAGGGAAGGAGAACTATTTTCCCCTCGGGAGCTAACAACACACACACGCCGGCCGGAGTGGCCGTGCACTATAAGTTGGTAATCGGCGGCAACGACACGAAAGTTACAGAGCGACCGCTAAGGTCGCAGGTTCGAATCCTGCCTCGGGCATGGATGTGTGTGATGTCCTTAGGTTACTTAGGTTTAATTAGTTCTAAGTTCTAGGCGACTGATGACCTCAGAAGTTAAGTCGCATAGTGCTCAGAGCCATTTGAACAATTTTTGGACACACACACGTTATTTGCTCCTCTCTGCCTCCTACGTCTGCACTATACGTTGGTAATCGGCGGCAACGACACGAAAATTACCGATTACTCACGAAATGTACCGTTTTGAGCAACGGCAGCATGGTCTATAACTTAGTGAACGAATTCGATATCTGTCGCGTTTCTTGAAATTCTCTCACTGGCTGAATATTCCATCATTATCTTTGGCGTATGTTTAGTTCACAGCATAAATTGCTTTAAAAACCTCGCAAGCGATTCACCTTGAGAATGGCTGCGTGGTAGTCAGACGAAATATCGGTACACGAGTTAATTATACCGCTGATGTACTCCAGAAAAAGTGATGGAATATTGGATATCTTTTGACGGTTCACGTGTTAATTTCTGCGTTAGTTGTTTGTTAAATTCTTACAAGTGTTTCCGTGCGTCTTTACTGAGTTTGTTGGCAAAATGTCTGGCATTAACAAGAGAGAAGTAAATGCTGAACGTCCCCAATTTGAGGAGATATGGACTGTAGACCACTCCATTACCAAGTACTAAGTTAAAAATGTTTGCTTTCCGTGTAGTGAGTCCCTATCTGTTGTGAAGTGATTTAATATGAAAAGGTGCTGTTCTACGGGAAGTACTGCTCAACACCAGCTTTCTGTTCTTTCTCGTAGTAACATCAGTAAATAATTCTTGTCAGTTGTGGACGTATTATCAGATCACTGGAATCTCATGACGTCCAGCATCCCGTCTTCGGGGGTTTACATTTATTTGCATCTCATGAACATTTTATCTTTACCAAAGGCTATGCACAATTTTGCAATTGAAGTATTTAAGAAAGCTATTACAAAACATTGCAGGTAAAACAACAGTGTTGAATTCGCGTAAATAGATTTAAACATCTGAATATGGGGCGAACATAACCGAATGTACTCTGAAATGGCGAATTTTGAAGCATAATTTGTTGGTGCAGCATGTCGAGAAGGGAATGATATTCAAGTTGGTACGTTACTCCATACACTAGAGCTTCTATATAATAGGCTCAATCGGCCGCCACGTTTTCTACGACTGAGAATTAGGAAAAGTTTAACTTTTGGCTGGTTAATCTATTCAGGCCACTTATTACAATACTTTCTTACAAAAAATCTCCTAGTGCATGTATGAAGTGTCCCAAAAGTAATTAATATGTATAGAGATATTTAAAGTGCCCTTTTCATGTAACGGAAAATTCGCATGTTATATTGCTTGTCAATAAAAATGTGGAGTCGAAAGAAGTGTCTTCAAATTGGGTGTTATGCAGTAACAACATGTACCTATCTGTTGCTTGCTGAATTTTGGCAAAACTTTATTCCTTGAAGGGTCTCTGACTGTTCCCTCACAATGACCAGTCCGCTATAAAGTTATCAAATTATCGCTCGACCTATTGTATATATGGGTATATGGGTACAAGGGACTCTGGAAAGGTTCAAAATCATGAAAGGTTCAAAATCATGAAAGGTTCAATTTTTTACTTTTTGGCATTTTAAAAATCTGCAGACTTTCGCCTTTCAATTGATATATAATATCTTCAGTTCAGAAGACTACAATTATTTTTAAAATATTTTTGAAATACATTGTGCATGGCCGTGAGCCATTGTGGCACTGTTAAACTGCAGTCAAATGTTGTATTCATGAATCTACATGGTCATCATTTTTGTTTAAGTGATGTAAGAGAAAAAAAGTGTTGTGGTTAACTGTGATATTTCGATACATATCGCTCGCTGGATTGTCGGTGTTTTATGTTTATTTACTCTATTATAATCCTAAAAATATTCGCAGTGATTACTGTTCATTGAAGTCTCTGTTTTGTTGACAGATAATCGTGGGCAAACGCAAAGTGACTAGAAATCCACCACGCGGGATTAGCCGAGCGGTCTTGGGGGGCGCTGCACTCATGTACTGCGCGGCTGGTCCCGGCGGAGGTTCGAGTCCTCCCTCGGGCATGGTTGTGTGTGTTTGTCCGTAGGATAATTTAGGTCAAGTAGGTGTAAGCTTAGGAACTGATAACCTTAGCTGTTAAGTCCCTTAAGATTTCACACACATTTGAACATTTGAACTAGAAATCCTCTGAAGGCTTTCAAGATAAGAAGAAATGTTGGAAAGCAAAAGGTATGTGTTATTACCATAAACAATAAAGACGATAAACATTTGTGAACCTAACCTTGCTAGTACACCTGCCCATTGCAATGAAAGTATAATTGAATATACTTCGCAGAGGAAACTTTATTCAGTTAGTAAAAAGTTATACTGGTGGATCGGATGTTAATGAAATATTTGATATGCCAGTACTCAAAAAATTTTTGTAAACTCTATAAGATGTATTCAGTGTAGTGAAGTCGTTCTGCATCTCTCTATAAGAAATCACGTAGGACTTGCCAGTGAAGTGGAACTGAAGTGAGGTAGGTGTTCATATATGACTACTTCTTGTATCAGTGTTGCAGCCGGCCGGTGTGGCCGTGCGGTTCTAGGCGCTTCAGTCTGGAACCGCGTGACCGCTACGGTCGCAGGTTCGAATCCTGCCTCGGGCATGGATGTTTGTGATGTTCTTAGGTTAGTTAGGTTTAAGTAGTTCTATGTTCTAGGGGACTGATGACCACAGATGTTAAGTCCCATAGTGCTCAGAGCCATTTGAACCATTTTTTGAACAGTGTTGCAGTAACTCCAAATGAATAAAATGGTAGCAAAATCTATGAACACAATATTAGATTTCTTCATTCCTCGTGTAAAGTTGGTAAGGGTGCTACTGGAGGTTCAGTTTTCTGTGTCATGATGGATCTTCCAAATCCTCCAACCAAGTTTGCCAACTGTAATAGATTTATAGGGTATGGAGCAGAAGATGTCTGTATACAATCTATGGTGAAAGCCATGTGAGGGACAGTAATAGAAAACAATGGTAATAGAGACTTGACTGCTGTACTCGATGTTACATAGCATGAACGGGGCCACACATCTCTTCATGGTATAGTACGATGCTATACTCGTATCTCCCACCAGTGACGTATGCAGGGGTAGTTTTAGATGTAGCAGTAATATCTAAATATCGTAGGTGCCGAAAAAATACAGTATAAAGGTACACATGAATGTAACTGCACAGCTAACTATACTGGCAACAGTGGAGAAATGGATGTGGTTGGTGTTGATAGTATATTTCAGCGTTCTGCTACGTGTGATAAAGTGCGATATGTGAATTTCCTTGGTGACAGTTATTCGAAAGAACTGAAGGCCTATAGTGACGTTTTAGTGCAGAAATTTAAGTGTATTGGACTCGTACAGAAACGAATGGAATCAAGACTTCGGCGACTGAAAGCTGCGTGTAAAAAACAAAAACTCAGTGATGGTAAAGGGTTGGATGGGAAAGGATAGTTAACTGACAGTATAACTGACAAAATACAGTACTACTACGGAATGGCTGTTAGGCAAAACACACGCAGTGCCGATGAAATGAGTAAGGCTGTTTGGGCTCTTTTGTTTCATACTTTTTCAACCGATGAAAGTCCCCATCAACACTTGTGTCCCAAAGGAGAAAAGAGTTGGTGTAAGTACAACAAGGAATTACTAACTGGTGAAGCGTACACTACAACAAGGAATTACTAACTGGTGAAGCGTACACTCATAAACGTAGTCTGCCTCATCCGGTAATGGAGGTCATAAAACCTATTGTCAGAGACTTAGAAGCATCCGAACTGGTGAAAAACACAAAACCACAATGAAAGAGTGAATAGTGTTACGTGGTCAAGAATCTCCAGGATTGTGTTTGTTGGAGTAGAAAAACTTCACTTCTGTGTGTATGATGCTATTCCTACTTTCAATGATGGCGAAGTTGAAGGTGCAAAGCATTTCGAAATAAGTGAATGAAAGTAGGTCTCAACACGATACGAACGATGCTTGTTTTTGACAAGAAACATCTTCGGGGAAGATGACAGGGCTGTAAACAGCCCAAAAATACAAGACAGAGTACCCAGGAGGACAATAAAGAGGAATCTGGAGGTGGACTTTGTAGACTATGAACATAATAGCCTACGGACCTGGAATGCACGAAAAAGGTAATCCAAACTTTGTCGCTCGATTCCCAAAAGTTTAATTTTTTCATAGAAACTATGCGTTTTATCACGATCCACCCAACCAATTTGCTTCAAATTTTCAGGAAATGTCAGACAGTCCCTTCTACGTAATTTAACAGTCTTTTTCCAAAAACCCGTATATTGTTGGATTTATAAACAAAAAATGGTACAAAAAAAGTGAATTTTCATTACAAAAGAAAAAATTTACTCTAACAACTAAAGTAAATTTTTTTAAAAATCGCTGTGTTATGTTGTATGCAATTCTTCAATAAATAATCTGTAAAAATTTCAACTTCCTAATTCAAATACTAAAAATGGCTCTGAGCACTATGGGACTTAACATCTGAGGTCATCTGTGCCCTAGAACTTAGAACTACTTAAACCTAACTAACCTAAGGACGTCACACACATCCATGCCCGAGGCAGGATTCGAACCTGCGACCGTAGCGGTCCCGCGGTTCCAGACTGAAGCGCCTAGAACCGCTCAGCCACACAGGCCGGCTAATTCAAATACTTTCTGAGGAAAGGTGTAATTTATAACCCCTATTTTAACATTGGAAAGATAGGGCTTTCAGGAGCCCCATAACAATTATTCAGTTTTTGTATGTATGTTTATGGAAACTACGTCTAAATACATGACATTAATAATTCTTCCCCACACTGAAATTTGCAAAAATATCTCAGAAATAAAAAAAAATCTAGACGAGCTGCTCCAGTATATCTCGGTTCACGTGCTGCGTCAAATTCGGATAAAGTTCCAGGCTTTCAATGATTCCTCCAACATCTTCGTCAGAACGGAGTTTATCACCGAATACTTGGAATTTTATTCGAATCTGACGCGATAAGTGGACTGAAACTTTTTTTATGCAGGGACTCCGAAGCGTAAAACTTTGTAGCCGTATTTGCTCCAGTATAGTTTTGGATTGGAGGAAAAGGCAGTTGTATACAGTTGGTTTCATGTTTATAATTAATTCCATTAACATGTAATTAATGCACAAAAATGTGCCAGGTGTTAGTTCCAACTGTTATACTCGTAGACTCTGTATAATGCCCTAGGAGTACTACTATTGTTGGCAGTTGCTGGAGCGACCAGTTTGCCTCAGTGAGTGTGTGAACCAGGCCAGCGGGTCACCAAAGGTTGCCTTTACCCGACGTAAAGGATAGCTGTAATGACTCATCCAGCCATTCTTTTCAGTTATCAGTCTTATGACTTATTTGATGCCACCGCCCACAAATTCCTCTCTTCTGACAACCTCTTCATCTCGGGGTAGCACTTACAAAGTACATCCTCAGTTATTTGATGGATATATACCAGTCTCTGTATTCCTCTGCAGTTTTTACCCTCTGCAACTCCCTATAGTACCATGGAGTTTATTCAGTGATGTCTTAACAGATGTCCTAACATATGATCCCTTCTGCTTGTCAGTGTTTTCCATATATTCATTGTCACGCTTATTCTCCTAGGAACCTCTTCATCCTTACCAGCCGACCTAATTTTCAACGTCCTTTTGCAGCAACACATCTGAAATGCTTAGATTGTGTTTGAAATCAGGCTGCGCAGGACAGAGCGGATCAGGTTGTGAAAAGGGGCCAATGTCACTTACTGTTAGTTACACAAGACCACACACAATTTTATTGCTCAAACCAATGCACAGTTTTCTCTTTAAACAACAAAAATCAATTCACGGCTGAAGGCCCAAGTAAGTTCTCCAGAATAAGTTTGAATTATTGCTTTTAAAACACCAGGATTTAAGATAACAGCTGAAAGCCTTACTTAAGCAAAATTACAATATCTTCTTGGCTAAGGGCAATAATAATATTTCAGATCAGCTAAAAACCAAACATTTACAAATTCCAGCCCATATTAAGGAAAATTCAAGTTAATTCTTCGGCTTAAAGCCCAATAAAAATAATTTTCTTTACATAATAAAAGAGAGGCTTTAAGGATAGGCTTTTACACAGTACACCAGAAAAACATCTTAAGAAAACTTGAACTACGTTGTCTGCTAAAGGCCCGAACATTTACTCAAGAATAAATAAAGACAGCCTTAAGATAAACATTTACAGAACACGGCTGAAGGCCGTTTCAAGAATTCAAGATAATTAAAGGGAATTCTTACAGTCAAGGATTTACATTTTAAAGCCACAGATTCTATTACAAACTCGGCTGAAGGCCTAAATGCAGAGCAACAAGAATTTTAAATGAAACACGGCTGACGGTCGAATCTTAAAATAGTTGTTATGAAGTTCTGCTGAAAGCCATATACTGAACATAAAACAGACAATATTAATACACGGCTAAAGGCCTGGCACAGTACCTGCGACCAAATAAAATGACTATCACAAACAACAAAATGGTGCTCAGATGTGTCACAGGGGTCGGCCTGGGGAGGAAACTCTAACCACAGTTTAGGTGAAACAGGCAGCAAAGCGTAACACTAAACAATCAGGTGGCAACACGACCTAGAGACGGCTGAAGAACCAACCAACAGCCTGATCAGTTCCCTTCCATCCGACACACTCGCTGCTCTATTTTAACTGCCCGAGTGACTACTCCAGTACGCAGACAGCTCTCATCTGCTCTGTGGAAATCACAGAAGCTACGCACGGTTCCAGGTAAACAAACTTGCACAAGAAACCGAACAATGGTCAAAGCAATCACTGTGGAACAACAAGGACGAATCAATTCGACACACAGAGAGTTTCCACAAGCGGTCGGCGACCACATACACGTCGTCCGATAAGACGACCAACCGAACGACCAACCGAGGTCGTTCCCACCCAAGTTACGTGTGTCGGCAACGGTCGGGCGACTCTTGGCTGTCCGAAGCTGACTGCAGCTCCAACCCGACTCGTGCGGAACTCTGAGACACGGCGACCCGGGCACACTGGCTCGGACCCATCCATGCAGAGGTAACTCTCGCCCACTGGCCATGACATCTCTGCGCAAGGAAGGAATCGTCCCATGTCCGGCACGATGACCAAGTGACGAGGCCCAGAAAAGGTCAAATGACCAAACACACGTCGCCAGATGAGGCGTCCAACCGAACGACCGACCAACGGTCGTCCCACTGCAATCTGCTTCCGTCGGACAGTTCATGTGTGTCACCAGCAGTCGACGAGCACTTGCTGACTGCACCTCACTGGCGCTCCATCCCCGAATTCACTGCTGCTGCTTCCAGACTCCACTGCTGCTCTCCCCCGACTGAGCTCCCAACACCACCAGACACACGACTACCAGGGAATACTATCGGTCGCTACAGAGATGGTACGACAGCGCATTTAAGCGCTGCTGCTGTCACTCACGGGCAGGTAAGGCAGGAAGTTAGTGACTCCAATAATTGGAATAAGAAAACGAGGTGGCAGTACTACTGTAAGAGAAGATGACAAACAATAAACGGGATGAACACTAGCCGCACATGGCTCACTGTTCTGTTCTGTTTTACGCACAGTCCATGTTTCACAACCATACAACGCCATGTTCCAAACGTACGTTCCCAATATCTCAAATGAAGGCCTATGTTTGATACTAGTAAATTTCTCTTGGCCATGAATGCCTTTCTGGCCAGTGCTAGTATGCTTTTTACGTCCTCCTTGTTCCAAAGTGTAGACTGAACACCGTGGGTGAAAACTACATCCCTGTCCCACAGGCATTTTAATCCGAGCACTCCGTTCTTAGTCTTTGCTTTTGTTGTTCCATCTTGGCTCTTGTACACTACCCGTCCTTCCCTATAGCTTACTCGTATTGTTCTCGAAATTTCGAACATCTTTTACCATTTGACAACGTCGAACGTTTTTACCAGGAGGACTTATCCCAACAACGGGTTTTGGTTTTTCTTTAGTCTTGCTTCCACAATCAACGTCCACGTCAGAACTGCCTCTGCTGCTGCCTTCGCCGGCCACGGTGGCCGAGCGGTTCTAGGCGCTACAGTCTGGAACCGCGCGATCGCTACGGTCGCAGGTTCGAATCCTGCCTCGGGCATGGATGTGCGTGTGATGTCCTTAGGTTAGTTAGGTTTAAGTAGTTCTAAGTTCTAGTGGACTGATGACCTCAGAAGTTAAGTCCCATAGTGGTCAGAGCCATTTTTTGCTGCCTTCACCTTTCTTGAAGGCAAACCGAACGTCATTTAATAGATCCTCAGTTTCTTTCCATTTTTTTGTGCTGTACTCTTTTCAGCAACTTGGATGCATGTGCTGTTAAAGTGACTGTGCGATAATTCTCGCACTTGTCATTTCATGCAATTTTCGGAAATATGTGGTGATATTTTTCCGAAACTCAAGTGCAATATCGATTATGATTCTAATACTGGATTTCCTACCTCTTCCTTGTCGATTACTACTTCTTCTTCTATCTTGTCATCAGACAAGTACTTACCCTCGTAGAGACTTTCAATGTATTCTTTCCACCTACCCGCTCTCTCCTCTACATTTAACAATACAATTCCCATTGTACTTTTAATGTTACCACCCTTGCTCCGAGTTTTCCGTATAGTGAGTCAGTCCTTCTGACACTCGCATCGTTTTAGATTTCTCCACATTCTTCATTGAGACATTTCACCTCAGCTTCCCTCAGTTTCAGATTTATTCCAATCCTGAGTGACATGTATTTCTGTATTCCTGAATTTCTCTGAACTTTCTTCAATCGATCAACTGAAGTATCCTTCTGTTACGCATGTTTTTTTTTTTTTTTTTTTTTTTTTTTTTTTTTTTGTTTTTTTTTTTGCAGTTACCTTCTTTGTACTTCTTTTTTCCTTTCCAATTTCTGTAGGTGCCCTTTCCGCTCTTCAGCTGAAACGTCTACTGAGATATTCCTTACGCAGTATCAACGCTTAAAGAACTTTAACTGTATCTCTTCCTTCCTTAGTAATTCTGTATCCCACTTCTTTGCGCAGTGATCCTTGCTGACTAGTCTTTTAAACTTCAGCCTACTCTTCCTCGCTACTAAATTGTGATCTGAGTCTATAACAAGTCTTGGGTACGCCTTACAATCCATTATCTGATTTTCGAATCTCTGCCTGACCATCATGTAACCTAACTGAAATCTTCCTGTATCTCCAGACCTTTTCCTGGTATACCCCGTCCTCTGGAGATTCTTGAACAGAGTATTCGCTATAACTGCCTGAAATTTATTTCAGTACTCAGTTAGTATTTCTGCTCTCTCACATTCCTAGTATCAAGTCCACATTCTGCAACTCTTTCTCCTTCCCCCTAAAACCGCGTCCAAGTCCCTCATGGCTATTAGATTTATCTCTCCCTTTATGTACTGAATTACCCATTCATTATCCTCACATGCATTATCTCTTCATCTTCAGTTTGCGACGTTGGCATGTATTCCTGAACTATCGATGTCGGTATTTCGTTGCTGTCGATTCTGATGAATACAACCCAAGCCCTGAACTGTTGACAGCAGCTCATATCAGCCCTACTTTCTTATTCATACTCAATCCTACTCTTGTTATACAGCTGTTCATATTATCCTATGCTATCTGACCAGAAATCGTTGATTTCTTTCCATTTCACTTCACTGACCCTCTCTGTATCTAGATTGAGCCTTACCATTTCCGTTTTCAGATGTTCTACCTTCGCTATTACGTTCAGAGTTCTGACATTCCACGTCGAGACTCATAGAAATTTATCCTTTCATTGGCTATTCAGTCTTTTTCTCATCGTCACCTTCTCCTTGGCAGTCCATTCCCAAAGATTCGAATTTGCTTACTAGTCCGGAATCTTTTGCCACCAGAGAGATCATCATGACGCTTTTTCAATTGCAGTCAACATTCCTGTGGATATGCGTCTTCAGGGGGGTAGGACGTCAAATGGGCCGACTTGGAACAAGAGAGGCACCACACGATATTTTAATTTCCAGTGTCTATACTTTTACAAATAAATTCATAAAACTTTGTCAACACGACCAGGAAGGATTCAGGATTCAAACTCATAGAAGTGTAAGTATAGCAAAATAATTTTTTTTACATGTGAAATTTCGTCATTTTTTCACTTACTATTGGCTGACCGTGGTCTAGGGGTAGCGTCTTTGATTCATAATGAAAACGTCTTCGGTCCCGGGATAGATCCCCGCCACTGCCTAAATTTTGATAAATAATCAGCATTGGCGGCCGAAGACTTCCGGCATAAGAAGTCAGCCTCATTCTGCCAACGGCCTTGTCAAAGAGGGCGGAGGAGCGGATAGAGGTCCAGGCACTCTATTGTCCTAGGGGTGGGAAATTGCCCCTAAAGGCGGGAGAATCAGCAATGATCAACGATATGAGGATGCAGAAGGCAATGGAAACCACTGCATTAAAGACACGTAACGCGTATCCACAGGACATGTGGCCTGTAATTGAAGAAGTGTCATGATGATATCTCCATTGGCAAAAGATTCCGGAATAGTCAGCCATTCTGATCTCCGGGAGGGGACTGCTAAGGAGGAGGTTACCATGAGAAAAAGATTGAATAATCAACGAAAGGATAACGTTCTACGAGTCGGGGCGTGGAATGTCAGAAGCTTGAACGTGGTAGGGAAACTAGAAAATCTGAAAAGGGAAATGCAAAGGCTCAATCTAGATATAGTAGGGGTCAGTGAAGTGAAGTGGAAGGAAGACAAGGATTTCTGGTCGGATGGGTATCGGGTAGTATCAACAGGAGCAGAAAATGGTATAACAGGTGTAGGATTCGTTATGAATAGGAAGGTAGGGCAGAGGGTGTGTGACTATGAACAGTTCAGTGATCGCGTTGTTCTAATAAGAATCGACAGCAGACCAACACCGACAACGATGGTTCAGGTATACATGCCGACGTCGCAAGCTGAAGATGAACAGATAGAGAAAGTGTATGAGGATATTGAAAAGGTAATGCAGTATGTAAAGGGGACGAAAATCTAATAGTCATTGGCGACTGGAATGCAGTTGTAGGGGAAGGAGTAGAAGAAAAGGATACAGGAGAATATGGGCTTGGGACAAGGAATGAAAGAGGAGAAAGACTAATTGAGTTCTGTAACAAGTTTCAGCTAGTAATAGCGAATACCCTGTTCAAGAATCACAAGAGGAGGAGGTATACTTGGAAAAGGCCGGGAGATACTGGAAGATTTCAATTAGATTACATCATGATCAGACAGAGATTCAGAAATCAGATACTGGATTGTAAGGCGTACCCAGGAGCAGATATAGAGTCAGATCACAATATAGTAGTGATGAAGAGTAGTCTGAAGTTCAAGACATTAGTCAGGAAGAATCAATACGCAAAGAAGTGGGATACGGAAGTACTAAGGAATGACGAGATACGTTTGAAGTTCTCTAACGCTATAGATACAGCAATAAGGAATAGCGTAGTAGGCAGTACAGTTGAAGAGGAATGGACATCTCTAAAAGGGGCCAACACAGAAGTTGGGAAGGAAAACATAGGTACAAAGAAGGTAGCTGCGAAGAAACCATGGGTTACAGAAGAAATACTTCAGTTGATTGGTGAAAGGAGGAAGTACAAACATGTTCGGGGGAAATCAGGAATACAGAAATACAAGTCGCTGAGGAATGAAATAAATAGGAAGTGCAGGGAAGCTAAGACGAAATGGCTGCAGGAAAAATGTGAAGACATCGAAAAAGATATGATTGTCGGAAAGACAGACTCAGCATACAGGAAAGGCAAAACAACCTTTGGCGACATTAAAAGCAACTGTGGCAACATTAGGAGTGCAACGGGAATTCCACTGTTAATGCAGAGGAGAGAGCAGATAGGTGGAAAGAATACATTGAAAGCCTCTATGAGAGGGAAGATTTGTCTGATGTGATAGAAGAAGAAACAGGAGTCAATTTAGAAGACATAGGGGATCCAGTATTAGAATCGGAATTTAAAAGAGCTTTGGAGGACTTACGGTCAAATAAGGCAGAAGGGATAGATAACATTCCATCAGAATTTCTAAAATCATAGGGGGAAGTGGCAACAAAACGACTATTCACGTTGGTGTGTAGAATATATGAGTCTGGCGATATACCATCCGACTTTCTGAAAAGCATCATCCACACAATTCCGAAGACGGCAAGAGCTGACAAGTGCGAGAATTATCGCACAATCAGCTTGACAGCTCATGCATCGATGCTGCTTACAAGAATAATATACAGAAGAATGGAAAAGAAAATTGATAATGCGCTAGGTGACGATCAGTTTGGCTTTAGGAAAAGTAAAGGGACGAGAGAGGCAATTCTGACGTTACGGCTAATAATGGAATCAAGGCTAAAGAAAAATCAAGACACTTTCATAGGATTTATCGACCTGGAAAAAGCATTCGACAATATAAAATGGTGCAAGCTGTTCGAGAAATCTATAAAAAGTAGGGGTAAGCTATAGGGAGAGACGGGTCATATACAATATGTACAACAACCAAGAGGGAACAATAAGAGTGGACGATCAAGAACGAAGTGCTCGTATTAAGAAGGGTGTAAGACAAGGCTGTAGCCTTTCGCCCCTACTCTTCAATCTGTACATCGAGGAAGCAATGATGGAAATAAAAGAAAGGTTCAGGAGTGGAATTAAAATACAAGGCGAAAGGATATCAATGATACGGTTCGCTGATGACATTGCTATCCTGTGTGAAAGTGAAGAAGAATTAAATGATCTGCTGAACGGAATGAACCGTCTAATGAGTACACAGTATGGTTTGAGAGTAAATCGGAGAAGGACGAAGGTAATGAGAAGTAGTAGAAATGAGAACAGCGAGGAACTTAACATCAGGATTGATGGTCACGAAGTCAATGAAGTTAAGGAATTCTGCTACCTAGGCAGTAAAATAACCAATGTCGGACGGAGCAAGGAGGACACCAAAAGCAGACTCGCTATGGCAAAAAAGGCATTTCTGGTCAAGAGAAGTCTACTAATATCAAATACCGGACTTAATTTGAGGAAGAAATTTCTGAGGATGTACGTCTGGAGTACAGCATTGTATGGTAGTGAAACATGGACTGTGGGAAAACCGGAACAGAAGAGAATCGAAGCATTTGAGATGTGGTGCTATAGACGAATGTTGAAAATTAGGTGGACTGATAAGGTAAGGAATGAGGAGGTTCTACGCAGAATCAGAGAGGAAAGGAATATGTGGGCAACACTGATAAGGAGAAGGGACATCTGCTAAGACGTGAGGGAATGACTTCCATGGTACTAGAGGGAGCTGTAAAGAGCAAAAACTGTAGAGGAAGACAGAGATTGGAATACGCCAAGCAAATAATTGAGGACGTAGGTTGCAAGTGCTGCTCTGAGATGAAGAGGTTAGCACAGGAAAGGAATTCGTGGCGGGCCGCATCAAACCAGTCAGTAGACTGATGACCAAAAAAAAAAAAAATAAATAAATTGGCTGCATTTGTTGCAATTGGTACACTTTTCTTCACAAGTAAGAGAGATTCTTCTATGAATTTTGCACTGCATACAAACCATATTTACAGGTGTGTGAAACTCCAGAATTTATTTAATTAATGGAAAAATTAATGAGCTGTTACATTTTAAACTTCATGTTTAGAAAAAACTCAGATATTATGGTTAATTATCTCAATTTTTAGCACAGTTTTTAATAGATTTGAAAAATTCTATAGTTTCATACAACTGTAAGTATGGTTTGTATGCTGCGCAAAATTAATCGAAGAAACTCCGTTACTTATGAAGAAAAGTGTACCTATAGCAACGAATGCAGCCAATAGTAAGTGAAAATATTATGACTTTACTCAAGTAAAAAAAATATTTTGTTATATTATTGAACTTCCACTGCCATGAGCGTGAATCCTGAACCCTTCCTGGTCATGCTGACAAAGTTTTATGAATTTATTTGCGAAAGCATAGACAGTGGAAATTAGTGTGTCCTCTGGTGCCTCTCCTGCTTCAAGTCGGCCAGTTTGACGTCCTACCCCCTTAAATACAGTGGTTTCTATTGTCTGCTGCATCCTCATTCTTGATTCTTCTGCATTTTAGGAGTTTCCTATTTGAGGGGAAGAGACTGCCCTGAACCTCCGTCCGCTCCTCCGCGCTTTTTGACAAGGCCATTGGCTGAATGGTGACTTCTTATGCCGAAAGTCTTTATTCAGAATTTTCGCAGTGACGGCGTTCTAACACGGGAACGAAAACGTTTTGATTACTAATCTCAGACTAATCAACCGTTATTCAGAAGTGAATGCTGCACTTGACATTTCTTAATGAAGATATGCGAAATTCAACACTCACTTCTGAATAACAGTCCACCGCATCGATCTTTGCATTATTTTCGAAGTTTTTAGAAATATATCAAAATGTCTCATAAACCCAGGGTATTTCCTATGCATGTGACGTTTGCCCCATACACATCTTCTGCTCCATTGTCCTTATTGAAATTTAGGCTACAGGCTGCTAGCAGCCTCACCTTCAGAGCCATCCCGTGTCTTTGTGAAAAATGGAAAGAATGTCTCCATATAGACACACTAATTGCTGAAGAATCGTGTCAGAAGGTAGTGCTGGTTGCACTTTCTTGTGTCCTAGGCCACCAAGTACTCTTTAAGTCAGATTGCCGTGAAGATTTTTATCATTTTCGATGGAAAAAGCATTTTCGGGCCACACAGAGAAGCATCTAGGAGGAAACGTCAGTAAACTTTTTACTGATACTCTGTACGAAGTAACGGAGTCCTGTCAAAGAAGTAAGTATTTATATGGTTTGGGGAAGCTACTACTTCCGGAGCTTGCCTGATATTGATTTTTTTTTCGATTTTTTGCGTGAAGAAAAATGAAAGGCAGTTCACAGTAGGAAGAGGTATGGGAAACATGAAACATAAACAGAGGAAAATATTATGGCTGTGACTACGCCTAGGCACCCTCCTTACCTTGGTTTCGTAACATGTCAGTACACCGCAGAGCTGTCTAAATAAACATTCGGATGAGATGCAGTAAGGACAGTTCCACGTCTCACTTTTGTCGGCTACAACACAGAAATTCTGACACTTGTGATTGTATTAATTAAGACGTTGGAGATATTGAACGTCTAATACTCCCGTGTATCACTGGAAAGATTTATTTTAGTTAGCAGTATCAAAATATGACCATAGCCTTACATAGAAAGCGTAGGCACCATGTTTAGCGTTCAATAAAGACAGTTGTTTATACCTCGGAGAGAACTCACACTAGGGACAACTTTGTAAACATTTTTGTAGAGTAAACTTTACTCAATACTTCCCTATTTAGAAATTAAGAAGCTCTTCCTATTTCTGCTAATTCTGACTAAATATCACTTAGTAACTGTTAAGTAATATGTACATTTGGCCTGTGTATTAAAAAACTGTGTTTTGTAATTGCTGATGGCCGAATAACGTAATTGTTGGAAGCTAAACAGTGTAACGATTGAAGTTATACAGTACAATTTTTTATGGTTTAGGAGTGTACGGACTCTGAGGGCTAAATAAATAAATGGTCAGGAACAGCTATGCTCGCCGTAATATTCAGACATCCGCTCCGTTCGTCCACTACTCTCCCTCCCCCCCCCCCCCCTCTCTCTCTCTCACTCTCTCTCTCTCTCTCTCTCTACCACACTCTGCTCCGCCTACTCGCCACGATTCCCTGAAACGAGATGATCTCTGACGCACGTACTCATCTGCTGCTGCAGACAAAGGACAACCGTGCCCTCAGGCAATTTTCTACAAACGTAAAAATAAGCTGTTACCTCCGACGAGACGTACAATAACGTTGTTTCTGGAAGCATTTTAGCGTAAATTGATGCTGGAACATATATTCGCAGTCGTTTTTTAACACGGTGCTGTTACTCTGTTTCGCATATTGCGGCATACTCACCCATACTAACTCTCTCATGGCCTTCATCACTCTTTTATTTCCAGTTTACGGTTCAATGTGAACGATCGTATATCAATCATATTGTGTGCATGCCTTGTCAATGTTTTCAGTGCACTCCAAACGACCACCAAGGCCTTTTTCTCTATCTCTAAAAACATCCTCTGTCAAATTGTCAATGAATGACCGGCAAATACGAAACTCTGGTCCACAGTTCATCAGAGCAAATAATGTAAGATATACAGCATTAATGATAAAAAATTGCTTCCCGATCAATTTCGCAATACGTTAAGGACTTGTTATTCCCTTTCACGTTGATATAACGTACAAGTTGATAGAATTTAAGGCCGTTATACACGCATGATGCAAAATAAAACACAAGTTTCCGTAACTACAATCTTGAGACTTCGATCAGCACAGTTTTCCAGAAATACAGGATGAAAATTTATAGTAAAGGAAATTCAAAAATTATTAACGAACTGGTGCAACAGTTGCCATATGTGAAATCATAATAAAAGGAAAGCGTGGTATAAGATATACGTTCAAGAAAGCTCGTGATACACCGTTGTGCTGACGCTAAGTTTCGTAGTCAGCTAGGACTTGTTTATAACAGTCAAAATTTATCACTTCATACCAAATAACACTGCTACAAATATCCTACACGGCTTTGTTAACGTGAAAAATCAAAAGACTGTATGATATACTAAAATGTGAGAAAATATATTTACTTTAAAAATGCTGCAACAAGAGTCTTCAAATTTGTTTAGTTCAATCCAAGCGTAATGACCTAAAATGTGAGATTTTCAGCTTCAAGGATCAGACCACTAAACAAGAAGAACTGGATCCATCTCAACACGAGAAGCTGCTAAAGTTGGAAGTTCGTTGTAATCTTTGCTCCTCTCTGATCTTCTTAAAAGCTTTAGGAGGGAGGGGGGAGATTACAAGGGACATATTCCAAAGGCGGAAACGGGTAGGTATGGTGTCAACAAATTATCGCTAGGATTCACTAAAAGTACAAACAATGGAGAAAAATATTCGCAGTATGTAACCTGTTTAACAATTTTAGCTTCTGATAGCATGAAGCGTAACAAGTTAAAGAGACGTCTTAAAACCATACATCCTGAATTAACGGGTAAACTAGAAGAAGTTCCTGTTAGGAAACTAAATGTTTTCATATCAACCCAGAAGAGTTTTGATAAAAAGAGGATTGTGACTTCTAAGAGTGTTGATGAATTTAACATTCAAGAGCAACTGCTTTTCTGTGGTGCGGTACTGAAAAAAGCACAATTCAGAGTCATTTTTACAGGGTCAGTACCTTTTTAATCAAAATGGAATATTTTGGAAGAGGTGTGTTGGAGTATGCACCGATAGAGCTCACTCAGTGTATGGAACTGATGGAGTACTGCAAATGAGAGTTGCAGACGTAGTTCCAGTTGCACTATGGACTCACTGGATGATACATCGGGAGGCTTTGGTTGCTAAGGAACTTAGCCCACCAGTTCATGCAGTGCTGTAAACGGTTACAGGAGTTGGGGAATGACGTATTCTGTTTCTTAAAGGAGGAAAATCATTCCCAGGCAGACTGTTTCAGTAATGGAGATTTTCTACTAAATGTGCCTTACCTTACCGACATTTTTGAAACAGTAACTATTCTCAACAATTCTCTTCTGGGTAATCAGGGGGCTGTACTACCTTTGAATGAAGAAGTGAAGGCATTTCTAAACAAATTAGAGCTGTGACAAATCCGAGTGGAAAGTGACTCCGGCCAGGGTGGCCGAGCGGTTCTAGGCGCTTCAGTTTGGAACCGCGCAACCGCAACGATCGCAGGTTCGAATCCTGCCTCGGGCGTGGGTGTGTGTAATATCCTTAGGTTAGTTAGGTTTAAGTAGTTCTAAGTTCTAGGGACTGATGACCTCAGATGTTAAGTCCCATAGTGCTCAGAGCCATTTGAACCATTTGGAAAGCGACGTTCTCGGTATGTTAGCTACTCGGCTGACATTATCAAGGGAAACAGATAATCCTGTAATTTCAATGAAGATAAAAGACAGCCTTATTCAGCATCCTACAAAGCTAAAAGTTCACTAAGATTAGTACTACAGCGACGATTTTCGTGAATGTAATTGAATTAAAAATCGATTAAAATTGTCCTGGACCATCATATCTAAATGCAAAAGAGCGAAACAACTTATTGATCTCATTTTTGATACTTCACTGAAGAATGAATTCAATGGACTATCATTGTTGGAGTTTTGGATACAAATTAACAAGGAATTTCCAACAATGTGCCAAAATTCAATGAACATCAAGTGATTGTTTCTAATACTACACCACGTCTTGAGAAACTTTATTCTGAAAAAAAAAGGCCCATCCATCTCACTGAATTTAAATTTTTAATTCTCTTACAATCTTTTTATGCTGAATTGTAAGTACTGTTTATTTCACAGTTTTTGAATAAGTGAAAATATGATAAAAATAGATAATTTGTTCCTTATTTTCCTTATAAGAATTCACACACTTCCCGTTTCTGTTGCGTAAAACCCTTCTGAACTCAATTTGGTGAAACAGAGAATATGGCAAAGAAAGCATAACTATTTTCGTTAATAAATTAGGTTGGGGCGTCTGATAATAATTTCCTCGTTAACGGTGCTCAGAGGAAAAAAGTTCGAGAACCACTTCAATATACTAACAGTGAGAACAACGTACATACCATTTAACAGGGAAAGAGAATGTCATTAATGTCAGGGAAACCAGTCTCATTTTAATTGTATACTCAAATCCCTATACCAAGAACTGACGACGAATATGTAATCTTATCACAAAATTCCACCACGAGGAGCTGAACACTTAGTTTCTTTGGAAATTTCATAAACATCGGTGAACTAATGTATGCTCTTCTGTCTCTACCGAGATAACGGAATGAAAGTTCTGCTCCTAACTACTTTATGGCACTGTTTTAACTTGTTCACCCTAGGCTAACAGAGAAACCGTGTATCAAGAAGCCCTTTTTCTCGACCAACGACAATGAATGAAGACACCCGCCAGCGGATCACAATTGATAAAGATTTTGGAGAAAGATACACATTTTACTCCCACGCCGAAAAGCCTTTCCATCGCTGATTTTATTTGCTCTCTGAAGAAAACTGTGTCCAGATTCCCTGAGGATCGAGGGGAAGGAATGGGGCAGGGGGGTTCGCATAACTTACATCGGGCTCCGTCTTAACGAGGAGTATCTCCTCTGCCAAAAGGTCACCAATCCCATCCCTGAGAGAAGATCCGGGTGAACGTACGCGAAGCGACCAAAATTGTGAAAAATATTGTATTGGCTTTTCATGTAGTAAGTGATATTGAAATTTTAATTACTAAGTATTACGTCCCAGTTTCCCTCTAAAGTGTGGTAAAGATAATCGAAATAGGGTTTGCAAGGGACCACGTCCGTGTCTTGCTCTACATTTTGACGTACTTTTGTTCCTGCGCCGTTTTCTTCCAGATTTAAGCAATCACAGTGCAGGGAATGCTCGTATAGTAGCCTACGTCAAAAGGGCTGTGGAAGAGCATCAACGTCACTTACTATTTACTTTCGGTTCATGGTATTTTTTTACATGTGGTTGCAAAGGAGTAACTCGTGTGAAAGTTGTGTATAAACCTATTATTGCAATTACAGTATGCCTCGTTCCATTAATGGGAAATTACCACAATTTAATAACGTTGGAAGCCTATAATCTCTAGAGAGGCTAGGATGTAATTCAGGAGCTTTCAGGATATCGACAACGGGAATAACTCCTGTACAAGATAGCTGGTAGTGGTGGTCACGAGTCTGTACGGTCACAAGAAGACCGGACTCAATACACCCACGTGGCACAACCAAGATAAAGGACCGTCATGTTCGGTGTATAGCTGAATCGCATAGTGCTGGATCTGCAGCAGTTGCCGCCATAGTGACTCAACAAACTGTTACAAGTCGGTTTCTTCAACGACGCGTCCGAGCCGGGAACATTCGACTGAACCTAAGCCACCGCCATTTTCGACCTTAGTAGTATCAAGAGAGAGTTAATTGGAGGGCAGAGAGGAGGACTGCTGTGTTTTCTGATGAGAGCTAGTTCTGTCTCGGTGCCTGTGAGGACGGTGTGTTGGTTAGAAGGAGGCCAGTTGAGAGCCTACAACCAAGCTGTTTACGTGCTCCGCACACTGGACCTGAGCCTAGAATTATGCTCTCGGATGATATTACGTATGAGACCAGGAGCACTATCGTCGTTATCCCACGGACCTTGACTGCAGATCTGTACGTATATCTGGTGATTCGACTTGTTGTGCTGCCAATCACGAACATCATTCCAGGTGGTGTTTTCCAACAGGATAACGCTCGCCCACACACAACTGTTGTAAAGCCAGTATGCTCTACAGAGTGACAACATGTTGGCCTGGCCTGCTCAATCACCAGATCTGTCTCCTATCCAGCAGATGTGGGACATCATAGGACGACAACTTGATCATCATCCGTGAACAGCATTAACCGTCCTTCTATTGACCAGCCAAGTCCACCAGGCATGGAACTCCGTCCCACAAACTAACATCTGGCACTCGTACAGCACAATGTATGCATTTTTGCATGCTTGCATTCAACATTCTGGTGGTTACACCGGTTATTGCTATGCCACCATCTCAAGTTTGCGTTGGTCTGTCTTGCGCTTAAATTAACTTGTGATCTTAATGACTCAAATAACTTACCTCGACAAATGATTCCCGAGATTTCATTACCCTACTACCACTATTTTTAGTGTTGCAATTTGTTCCGTCAGTGTATTTGTTTTTGGAGGTAAGTAGACGTGGCGTTGACATGATGGCTTCATGAACTGGCTTCCTTCAACCAATTCCTGGGTTATTTTATTTGCTTTCGTTTCATCATTAGGCTCACAATAGAGTTGAAAAGCGATAGAAAGATTGTTTATCTGGACGTGGTGATCTATAGACATGTTGTTATGCAATTGCTTTCGTCCCCTCGTCCCATCATTAAGCTCACAATTGATGTGAAAAGGAAGTTTCCTTATATGGACATGGTGGTCTATAGACTGCGGCGAGTTGTCCTGCAACGTACAACTGATACGTGGAATCGGACGTCATTGAAATGGAAGTCCTGCGCGACCACCTCGTACGTGGAGGTCTCGATACAAGAGGCAGAATACCTCAAGTTTGTGTTGAAGCAGAATGTTTGTGTTGAAGCAGAGGAGAAACAAATCCGTCGTACCTTGGACTTCGCAGCATCGTCGAAATCGATAGAAGACGAATGCAGATCAGCTGGTTCCTTACCATGGGCTAGGAGTGCGTCTTCAAAGGTAGACAGGATTTTAAAAATGTTGCGACCGCACTGTTATATGATTAAGGCGCTTATTGGGTGGGTGTGATTTATTTACCAATGAGCCTGTAGGTACCTAGGCACAGTCATCGGGCCAGGGAGGGCCACACGAATATGGGCTCTCAGTAATAATACACGTAATATTTGCTATCTCACGATAGGAATCCTACCTTGAATGAATACATTTTCCTGACTGCTCAGAAACTGGAGATGGCCAACGTCAGTGTTAAGATTCTTTCTTTTATTGCATTGTTCAAGAAATGGAGTAACACTAATTTCACAAGACTATCTGCAAACCTGACTTCTGCCAGAAAGTTTCATATCAGCGCACACTCCGCTGCAGAGATAAAATCTCATTCTGGAAACATCTCCTAGGCTGTGGCTACGCCATGTCTCCGCAATATCCTTTCTTTCAGGAGTGCTAGTTCTGCAAGGTTCGCAGGAGAGCAACTGCTAAGTTTGGAAGGTAGGAGACGAGGTACTGGCAGAAGTAAAGCTGTGACTCGTGCTTGGGTAGGTCAGCTGGCGCCCGCACGGTAGCTCAGTACAGTCGGCTTTCAGCCGTGTTACCGTGCGGACGGGCTCGGCGCGCCGGGCAGTGCTCCGCAGGTGTTGTTGTTTACCCGCTAGCGCGCGGTCGCGTCGTTGTCTTGCCGTATAGTACCTGTACCGACCCGACATGGCGTTCTCATATCGAAAAGCTACAATCAAACTAACGTTCAACGCATCGTACACGAGACCGAAGGCCCATGAAATTGAACGGTTTCTACGAGACATCATGCACATCGAACCACAAGAACTGATAGGAATTCATCTGTCTATTGTAACCAGCACAGTGTACCTCAAACTGATTGACGAAGCGGCCTGCGACAGATTACTCCAACGATCTGCAAACGGCTTTCGCTTCTGTCACGCAGACGGTAACGTGAGCGTGGTAGGAGTTGACCATGCTGGTCTGGGGGTGCGTACCGTGCGCATCTTTGAACTACCGTTCGAAGTCCCTGCCAACCTAGTCGTTGATGCGCTGCGGCCATACGGCACAGTCCTGAGCCACACAGAGGAGAAATGGAACACATTCGAAACGTACCCTGTCCTTAACGGGGTACGACAAGTGCGCATAGAACTTAAGAAGCACGTTCCATCGTATGTTTTCGTTGGTGGCTGCCGCGCAATTGTTATATATGATGGACAACCGAGGACCTGCTCGGGCTGCGGCCAGGAGGGCCATGTTAGAACTGAGTGTCTGCAGCGCCGCCTCGTTCAGGTGCCCCGCAGTGAACTTCCCCAACGATCCACTATGACCTCTCTCCCGCTAACATATGTGGAGGCGGCACGACATGATGTGATGGATGATCAAAACCTGCTACCTCCTCAAGCCGCTGCCAGCTCCGTTGGAGAGTCAGCGCCGTCGACGACGCCGCAGCCCAACGGTGCAGAGGTTCCTACAGCCTCCGCCCACCGCAGCGTCGTGGGCACCCAGCCACCGTCACTGTCGGGATCAGACACAGGGGTTCCTAGCGACCGAGACTGTGTCGAGCCCCGCCCTCCAGTGGATGTCGAATCTCGGACCCGAAAGCAAAAATCACCCAAGCGACACAAGAAGAGGCGATTGTCAGCTGACGAACAGGACAGGAATGTGAAGCCGGCGGAAGACATCGACTTCGTTGACTCGCCCACAATTGCAACGGACTCCAGTGGCATCATTCACCAGAAGGTGCCTGAAGACAAGGAACAGTCTCCTAAATCTGGTGGCCCAGAAAACGAGGCGCACTGCGTCGCCTCCCAAAATGTGGGCTCCTGTGAAAGCGTCCAGCCTCCAATGACATCACAATCGTCTCTTGGTGATTGGGCAGACGATATGGAGGCAGATGATGCACAGCAAACATCGATATCTCCACCAGAGCCCATGGCTGACAATGAGCCCGGAGGGCTCTGCCAGTCAGGGACTCCTACGGCACAGTAATGCACAGCATGCAGGTGGATCGCTGTGTGGTGTGTGGTGTGTGAAATCACTGTGGGATTGCACCGGCACACTGCCTCCGCCACTTGATATGTCTCAGTCATACCGTGTGGGAACAGTCAACGTAAATGGTGTCCACTCCACTGTCAAGACCCGCATGTTACACGACATGATCAGAGCGGCAGACTTGGACATTGCCCTTCTCCAGGAGGTCCGTCCCGAGCTGTGTTTAGACCTATATGGCTACACCACGTACAGCCTACCCGTAGGTGATGGCGCAGGAGGAACGGCCATCCTTCTCCGAGATGGCATAGACGCGACGGACGCGACGTACTTGCCGAACGGGCGAGGCATCGCACTCACACTTGGCGCAGTGCGCCTCATTAACGTCTACGCTCCCTCCGGTAATTCGCACCGTGGTGACAGGCATGTCTTCTATTCGGAGGAGTTGGCCCCACTTTTGCAAGGAAATATGGACCATTACATAGTGGGCGGCGATTTTAACAGTGTTCTGCGGCCCGAGGACCAGATACCGCATTACGTCCCATGCCCCGCTCTACAAGCATTGATACGTGACCTCGCGCTCCACGACACATGGCTCTTGCATCATGGGACCCAGAGTGGATATACGCACTTTACCAGCCATTCTGCCAGTCGTCTGGACCGGATATACGTCTCGCGTGCCCTCCGCACAGCAACCCGTGATGCAGAACTCTGGCCTTCACGGACCATCTCGCGTACATCTGCACTGTCACCTTGCCCCGACAACTCACAAGACGCAGCAGGGGCCCGTGGACGCTGAACGTCTCCCTCCTTCGCGAGGAAGCGTGTCGGCGAGCAGTCACTGACACGTGGCGTCGATGTATCAGGCGCCTGCCTATGTATGCTGTGGTGGCTGGGATGTGTCAAACCTGCCCTCCGAAAGACCTTGATGGCCTACGGGCGTGACAGATCGAACTGGCAAAGGGCAACATCGGAATTTCACTATACAGCGTTACGTGAGCTGGCGACGCAACCGCCGTCTCCCGAACGTCAGGTGTCCGTACAACGCATCAAAGCTCGTCTACTTCGCATCAGGACAGAGCAGCTAGACGGTGTCCGCATCCGTGCGCGAGTGCAAGACTGTATCCCCAACGAAACAGCGTCAGTGTATCACATTGTGCGCGAGAGGCGCCACCGCAAACGTCAGCTCATTACGGCGGTAAACACGGAGGACGGCGCAGTGACACAAGCGGACATCGCGCACACGTTCGCCAGACACTATGGGATCTTGTACATGGAAGATCCGCGAAATGTACGTGATTATGACGGGCTGTTGCACGATTTTCCCGCCCCTCGGGACGTGGCACCCGATGATAGTCTGCTGTTGCCCATTACACCCGACGAGCTGACATCGGCCTTGGCACGTGGAGCACCGAACAAGTCGCCTGGACCGGACGGTTTACCCCTGGAATTCTACCGCACTTTTTACCACCTTATGGGTGACAAGTGGCTCCAAATGTTTCAAGACCTGATCCGCCCTGATTTCACTGTCCCCACAGAATTCACAGAAGGCATCTTGATTCCAGTTCCGAAACCGAATGGTGGTTGTAGGTGGCAGGATTTTCGCCCACTCACACTCCTCAACAACGACTACAAGATCTTCGCCCGTATCCTCCGCGCGCGTCTCCACACCGCTATCGGGAAAGCCATCCACACCGATCAGACATGTTTAGGTGGTGTCAGCAACATTCATACGGCGTTAGGAGCATACCGCGACGTAATTGCTTTGACGGCGGCCTGCAAAATACGAGGCGCCCTTGTCGCCGTAGATTTTGACCACGCATTCGACCGCGTCGATCACGGCTTCTTACGCGCAGTTTTGCATCGCATGGGCCTCTCTCCGGAGTCTGCACAGGTGGTCCTTCGACTGGTCCACGGAGCGCGCTCCCGCATGATGGTCAACGGTTATCAGTCTGATCACATTGCTGTTGGACGGTCAGTGCGACAAGGGTGCCCCCTATCGGGCATATTATTTGCTGCAGCACTTGAACCAGCTTTACATGGTCTCCGGCAGCGATTAACTGGTATCTCCTTGCGGGACGTGACCTTTTGTTGTGGTGCATTCGCCGATGACGTGGTGTTCCTAGCCAGATCAGAGGATGAAATGCATATGGCGCTACAGTGGCTACGCCAGTACGGGGCGGTCGCTGGGAGCGTCATCAACGTGAAGAAGACAAAATACATGGATGTCGGAGGGGGGATTTCCCACACAACGGCGGTGCCCTTTGACAAGGTGCCCGTACTCAAGTGTTTAGGAGTGCAATTCTATAGCAATGTCCGCCGCACGGCGGCGGCTACGTACCGCCGGCTCCTACACCAGACACGTGCTCTGCTGCAGGACAACAAACTGCGTCGCTTGGATATGCTCCTCAGAACACGTTATGTCAACACCTATCTTGTCTCAAAACTGAACTATTTTGCGCATATCCTTCCCTTGACAGCTACGATGGCCGACAGATTTCAAGCAGCATATGGACATTTCGTAAGCACCGGTCTGGTTTTTAAAGTCCGATACGCCACCCTGACACTGCCGCAGCGGGCGGGCGGTATCGGTTTAATTCACGTATATAACCGTGCGCGATCGCTTTATCTCAACACTATGCGTCGCACGTGGACCTCTGCCCACGCCACTCTGACGGGCACCCTGATAGCGGAAGTGGCACCACACTCTCTGCATCCCCCGGTTTCTGTAGGACACATTTCGCCGGCACTCACCCACATCAGAGACTTCTTTGTTGACTTCAGCTACTTACGTTCAGAACTTCCGACGACACGGAAGCCCAGCACAAAAGACTATTATCGCCTCTATCAGCAGCGGCAACCTGTAAATACGGTCACCCACACACACCCTGAAGTTGCCTGGAACACGGTGTGGCGAGCGGTACACACGCCTTTTCTACCTACGACGGTGCGTTCATTGTGGTACGTAGTTGTGAATGGGAAGTTCGCTACTCGTCAGAGGTTACATTCCATACATCTGACGGACGACCCCTTGTGTCCGACATGCTCAGTCGCTGACTCGGATGCACACCGTCTGACGTGTGCCGCGACCAGCGAGTGCTGGCTACTGACGCAGCGCATGCTGGCATTACTCTTGCGGCGATTGCCGGAGTCTATCTCCCCTGATGACGTATTGCGCCCCGACGTCGTATACTTTCCATCAACCAGAACGAACGCCGTTAACTGGCTAAAAGGCATGGCCGTTTACTACATATTTTGCGATGCTCCCAAAGGCACACTCGACTTTTGGTCCCTATTGATGACGACACATGCAGCTTTCAGCCGCCACCCGAAGTACAGAACTCGTTTCGCAAATTATTTAGGTTCATTATTTGTGGATCCTCCTGCTCACTGGGGCGTTCCGGGTATGAGACGCTGAAAATGAAGAAGAATCCTGGAGCATATTGATCCTCTACGGACGGAATAGGGGGGAACCCCTCCCAACAGACGAGAAGACGACTCGGACGCTCGGCTACGGCAGTTGTAGGATCTTTCTTTGTAATGAAACAAAAATAAATCTATAATACACAAAAAAATGTTATAAAAATTAAATAAATAAATAAATAAAAAGAACAACATCGACAAACCCACTCCATCCTCTTCCTGATCCTTCGATCCTCGAACTCGAACACGTTGCTTGGGCGTGGCGGCGGGATGGCCAGGCTTCGGGTGTCGACCCCTGCCCTACCCGTCGTCCTGCTCCTGCAGCGGTTCATTCAAAAAAAAAAAAAAAAAAAAAAAAAAAAAAAAGCGTGTTCGGTCAGAGAGCCGGTTGGCCTCTGTAATAAAAAGCTGAGTGGAACGATCAACCACCGAACATGAACAGGATGTCTTACGACGTTCGCAACGACCAAACACTACGATCATTAACGAACAAAATGCAAAAATGCAGAAAAGAAAAAAAGTTGGTAGAGCACTTACCCGCGAAAGGCAAGGTCCCGAGTTCGAGTCTCGGTCCGGCATACAGTTTTAATCTGCCAGGAAGTTTCTTATTGAGGCCAGATTAAAGCTTTCTGCTGGACCGAGACTCGAACTCAGGGCCTTTGCCTTTGGTGGGAAAGTGCTCTAATTACTGAGCTACCCAAGCACGGTTCAGAATCCGTCCTCACAACTTTACTTCCACCAAAACCTCGTCTGCTGTCTTTCAAACTTCACAGAAGCTCTCTTGCGGAACTTGCAAGACTAGCACCCGCGGAAGAAAGGATATTTCAGAGACATAGATTAGCCACGAAAAAATGTTTTGCGTGGAATTTTGCGTCGAATGTGGATTTAACTGTTGCATGGTACTCTCGGCAATAAGGAATGGCTCTAACACATTAAAAATCCGTCGCCAAGATGAAATTGTAAAGCGCATTCAAACGTCAAGCGCCGTGAGTACAGTTACCTGCCACGTCGCTTGCCACCACAACTTCGCCACTGCACCACTAACTTTAGGCATGCAGATATGGCTCTGAGCACTATGGGACTTGACTTCTGAGGTCATCAGTCCCCTAGAGCTTAGAACTACTTAAACCTAACTAACCTAAGGATATTACAGATATCCATTCCCGAGGTAGGGTTCGAACCTGCAGCCGTAGTGGTCGCGCTGTTCCAGACTGTAGTGCCTAGAACCTCTCGGCCACTCCAGCCGGCCATAAAGTTATGTATTAGAACGTGGACCAGTCAATTTTTGAGAGTATTTTCAATAATAATTCAAGTGCTACAAACCTTAGAAGCGTAAGTTTTATCCTAATCATGAACCTACGGCGCGGAATACCCCCCCCCCCTCCAACCCTCCGCTACGTGTTCAGAAAACCGAGTATCCTGTTTCAAAGGAACTAATGATTTATTCCTGTGTATTAAATGAGCAAAATTCAGTGTCAGACTGTGTAAAAGTTACTCTCTAAATTACCTGCTTCACAGGTGATGAGAAAAGGACATAAGTTAAACTTATTTGAAAAATAATTTAGCCTTGATTAGTATTATAAACGTTTTTTTAAGTTAATCGAGCTCAGTGTTGAATAATTTGCTTTAAAAATTGAAAATATTAGCTATTCCAAGTGAGGCTAAGATTTAAATTTAATAGAACTGAATTTTGCTACTGAAATAATCATAGAGTTTGATTAGTGAGACAGTATCAATTTATGGGTCCCCAACATAATTTTCTCATATTAGAAACATAATTTGAAAATAATTGGTACTAAAGAAATCTGATAAATTTCTATAAATGGGAGTATAAACAGCGTAATTCTGGTTTTATTTAATTCTTATTTGTGGTATTTATGTGTCAGTAAAGTCAGAAGCCCCTCCATGTCCAATTTTAGTTCGGTGCTTCCTGCAGTAGATTGCCCTGTATTTGGTGTATCCAGTGTACTATTCAGAGGGACTGAAAGTCTCTTCCACTACTAACATTCAACTTTCGTAAACATAATATTTGAAATTCATGTGTCTAATAGGATTGGCTACCGTTTATTGTTTTATTCGTATGAACTTTCCTACTTTTATGAAGCCTCAAAGTTAAATCCTGTTTAGTTTTCTGTTAAATTATAATATATTCAAAATTAGTGTCCTATACCTTCATCCATTAGACACACGCACGGTGAAAACTAAAATTCTCCCAAAGGGCAACACTAGGTTGTATAATAGCAAGCGAGTGTTATACACCGACTGAGATACCCAAAGACGACTCATGTCCTGTCTTCACAGCATTACATCCTCCAGTACCGTGTCTCCTACTTTCCAGAATTGACAAAAGGTCTCCTGTGAACATCTGGAACATTCTGGAAACATCCCCCAGGCTGTGGCTAAGTCACGCTTCGCAATATCTTTTCTTCTAGGAGTGTTAATCTTGCAAGGTTCGCAGGAGAGCTTCTGGTAAGTTTGGAAGGTAAGAGATGAGATACTGGAGCAAGTAAACCCGGGAGGACGGGTTGTCAGCTGTGCTTGGGTAGCTCAGTCACTGGAGCACTTTACCTGGAAAGGAAAAGGTCTGAATTTGAGACGCGGCGCGGCACACAGTTCTAATGTGCCAGGAACTTTGATATCCCCGCATCCTCCGCTTCAGAGTAAATATTTGATTCTGCAAACACAGCTATGGAGTCGCACCACTAAATGAATGTTTAGCTGCAGAAATGCAAGACATCCTCGCCGCGCTGCTGAACATGTAGCGATATGCGTCTATAAAAACGCTTTAATTTAGGGACTCGCCTATTCCAATCAGGGGCGAAGCAATTGGAAAAGCTTTTACGAACGTCTCACGTACTTCCCGATAAACACTAATTTTTTACGGTTTTCGCCGGTGATTCGTACGCACTGGCACACACAGCAGACACAACAGTGGGAAAGTACCCCTCTGCGAGTGCGTCGATATTAGTGACACAACACAGAGACGTGGTCTCTGTGACTCTCACATCCATGCCGTCGCAGTTGGCTGAATTCATTACAGAAACAGCTGCCTCACTGGAGACGACACACACTCCTTGACGGCAACGTCGTCGATCATCGCGAAGCCGCAAACGATCATCTGCTAAGCCGAATATCTGCTGATATCGCAAGAAGTTCGCCAACCACGCCCAGAAATGTATGCTACATTGCAACTGGGAACATGACCCAGTGTCCGTATCAGCACCAGCTACCTCTGGCAACAGTATGCGTGGCCTTTTCGTCACACACCGTGACACAAAATTCAGTATTCTGTATACAGTGGAGCGAAGGTGACAGCGCAACCGACAATCCGACTACCACGCCCCAGTTGTGATTATTACTGTCTATTTGCTGCCAACGACTGAAAGATCATCACATTTGGCGTGTGACACTACTAATGAGTCTGGGATTAGGTTGCAGATTCTAATGACAGTTCACCGTGACAGGTGTGTTGCATCATATTCTACACTACTGGCCATTAAAATTGCTACACCACGAAGATGACGTCCTATAGACGCGAAATGTAACCGACAGGAAGAAGATGCTGTGATATGCAAATGAATAGCTTTTCAGAGCATTCACACAAGGTTGGTGCTGGCGGCGACACCTACAATGAGCAGACATGAGGAATGTTTCCAACCGACTTCTCATACACAAACAGCAGTTCACCGGCGTAGCCTGGTGAAACGTTGTTGTGATACCACGTGTAAGGAGGAGAAATGCGTACCATCAAGTTTCCGACTTTGATAAAGGTCGGATTGTAGCCTATCGCGATTGCGGTTTATCGTATCGCGACGTTGCCGATCGCGTTGGTCGAGATCTAATTACTGTTAGCAGAATATGGAATCGGTAGGTTCAGGGGGGTAATAGGGAACGCCATGCTGGATCCCAACGGCCTCGTATCACTAGCAGTCGAGATGACAGGCATCTTATCCGCATGGCTGTAACGGATCGTGCAGCCACGTCTCGATCCGTGAGTCAACAGATGGGGACGTTTGCAAGACGACAACCATCTGCTCGAACAGTTCGACGACGTTTGCAGCAGAATGGACCATCAGCTCGGAGACCATGGCTGCGGTTACCCTTGATGCTGCATCACAGACAAGAGCGCCTGCGATGGTGTACTCAACGATGAACCTGAGTGCACGAATGGCAAAACGTCATTTTTTCGGGTGAATCCAGGTTCCGTTTACAGCATCATGATGGTCGCATCCGTGTTTGGCGACATCGCGGTGAACGCACATTGGAAGCGTGTATTGGTCATCGACATACTGGCGTATCATTCGGCGTGGTGGTATGGGGTGTCATTGTTTACACGTCTCGGTCACCTCTTGTTCGCATTGACGGCACTTTGAACAGTGGACGTCACATTTCAGATGTGTTACGACGCGTGGCTCTACCCTTCATTCGATCCCTGCTAAACCCTACATTTCAGCAGGATAATGCACGACCGCATGTAGCAGCTCCTGTACGGGCCTTTCTGGGTACAGAAAATGTTCGACTACTGCCCTGGTCAGCACATTCTCCAGATCTCTTAACAACTGGAAACGCCTGGTCAATGGTGGCCGAGCAACTGGCTCGTCACAATACGCCAGTCACTACTCTTAATGAACTGTGGTATCGTGTTGAAGCTGCTTGGGCAGCTGTACCTGTACACGCCATCCAAGCTCTGTTTGACTCAATGCCCAGGCGTACCAAGGCCGTTATTACAGCCAGAGGTGGTTGTTATGGGTACTGATTTCTCACGATCTATGCACCCAAATTGCGTGAAAATGTAATCACATGTCAGTTCTAGTATAATATATTTGTCCAATGAAAACCCGTTTATCATCTGCACTTCTTCTTGGTGTAGTAATTTTAATGGCCGGTAGTGTATTAGCTGATTTCATATCTTTCCACGATCTACGGCATTAGTGACTGATACATTCTATCATATACCACCATCATATGAATAATAATGGCGTCCGCCTGGGTGAAATATTCCAGAGGTAAAATAGTCCCCCATCAGATCTCCGGGGACTACTCAGGAAGACGTCACTACTAGGAAAAACAAAACTGGCGTTCTACGGATCGGAGCGTGGAATGACAGATCGCTTAATCGGGGAGGTAGGTTAGAAAATTTAAAAAGACAGATAGATAGGTTAGATATAGCGGGAATTAGTAAAGGTCGGTTGCGGGAGGAACAGGACTTCTGGTCAGGTGAATACGGTGCTACAGATACAAAATCAGATAGTGGTAGTCGAGGAGTAGGTTTAATAATGAATGAAAAAAATAGGAACACCGATAAGCTCCCACAACCAGCACAGTGAACCTATTACTGTAGCAAAGCCAGACACGAAGCCCACGCCTACCACAGTAGTACAAGATTTATGCGAACTAGCTCTGCACATAAATGAAATGGCGTGTGACGAGGGCCTCCAGTCGGGTAGACCGCTTGAAGTAATTGATGAAATGTACGATGAGATAAAAGAAATTGTCAAACAGTTAAGGCGAACGAAAAGTTATTAGTAATGAGTGATTGGAATTCGATAGTAGGGAAATGAAGAGAAGGAAAGGTAGTAGGTGAATATGGACTGAGGGGAAAGGAACGAAAGAGGTAGCCGCCTGGTAGAATTTTGCACAGAGCGTAAGTTAATCACCGCTAACACTTGGTTTAAGAATCATGAAAGAAGGTTGTATATGTGAAAGAATCCTGGAGACACCGGAAGGCTTGAGATTGATTATATAATGGTAAGACAGACATTTAGGAACCAGGTTATAAACTGCAAGACGTTTCCAGGGAAAGATGTGGATTCTGACCACAATTTATTAGTTATGAACTGTGTGTTAAAACTGAAGAAATTGCGAAAGGTAGGAATTTAAGGAGATGGGACTTGGATAAACTGCAAGTACCAGAGCTTGTAGAGAGCTTCAGCGGACGCATTATGGAACGTTTGACAAGAACAGGAGAATGGAATACAGTAGCTTCGAAAGATGAAATACTGAAGGCAGCAGAGGATCAAGTAGGTAATAAGAGGAGGGATAGTAGAAATCCTTGTGTAACACAAGATATATTTAATTTAATTGATGAAAGGAGAAAATATAAAAATGCAGTAAAGGAAGCTGTCGAAAAGGAATACAATCGTCTCAAATGTGAGGTATCACTGGGGCTGAGATAGATGCCATCTACAGAGCTCAGATGGAAAACAAGTCTAGACAAAAGAAGGGAAAGCAGAAAGGTGTAAGAAGTACCCAGAGGGTTCAAATGGTTCAAATGGTTCAAATGGCTCTGAGCACTATGGGACTCAACTGCTGAGTCATTAGTCCCCTAGAACTTAGAACTAGTTAAACCTAACTAACCTAAGGACATCACAAACATCCATGCCCGAGGCAGGATTCGAACCTGCGACCGTAGCGGTCTTGCGGTTCCAGACTGCAGCGCCTTCAACCGCACGGCCACTTCGGCCGGCACAGAGGGTCTATACAAGGGCAATGTACTTGAGTGTAGTAGTATGGAAATGGAAGAGGACGTAGATGAATATGAGATGGGAGGTATGATACTAATTGAAGAGTCTGACAGAGCACTGAAAGACCTAAGTCGAAAGAAGGCCCAGGGATTAGACAACATTCCATAGGAACTAGTGACAGCCTTGGGAGAGACAACCATGACAAAACTCTTCTATCTGGAGAGCAATATGTATGAGACAGGCGAAATACCCTCAGACTGCAAGAAGAATATAATAAATCCAATTCCAAAGAAAGCAGGTGCGGCCAGGAATGAAAATTACCGAACTATCAGTTTAATAATTCATGGTTGCAAAATACCAACACGATTTCCTTACGGAAGGATGGAAAACCTGGTAGAAGCCGACCTCGGGGAGGATCAGTTTGTATTCCATTGAAATGTACGAATACGCGAGGCAATACTGACTCTACGACTTATCTCGGATGATACGTTAAGAAAAAGCAAACCCACGTTTATAGCATTTGTAGACTTAGAGAAAACTTTTGAAAATGTTGGCTGGAGTACTCTAGTTCAAATTCAAAATGTGACAGGGATGATACGCAGGCAGCAAAATACTATTTACAATTTATACAGAAACCAGATGGAAGTTATGAGAGTCGAGGGGCACGAAAAGGAAGCAGTGGTTGGGAATGGAGTGAGACAGATGTGTAGCCTCTCCCAAATGTCATTCAACTTGTACATTGAGCAAGAAGTAAGGGAAAAAAAATAAAAATTTGAAGCAGGATTTAAAGTCCAAGGAGAAGAAATAAAAACCTTGAGGTTTGCTGATGACATTGTAAATCTGTCAGAGGCAGCAAAGGACTTGGAAGAACAATTGAACGGATTAGAGAGTGTCCTGAAAGGCGGATATAAGATGAACATCAACAATAGCAAAACTATGATAATGGAATGTTGGTGAATTAAACCAGGTGATTCCCGGGGAATTAGATTAGGAAATGAGATAATTAAGGCAACAGATGAGTTTTGCTATTTAGGCAGCAAAGTAGCTGATGATGGCCGAAGTAGAGAGCATATAAAATGTAGACTGGTGATAGCAAGAAAAGCGTTTCTGAAGAAGAGAAATTTGTTAACATCGAGTACAGATTTAAGTGTCAGAAAGTGTTAACCGAAAGATTTGGATACAGTGTAGCCATGTATGGAAGTGAAACATGGACGCTAAATAGTGTACATAAGAAGAGAATAGAAGCATTTTAAATGTGGTGCTACAGAAGAATGCTGAAGATTGGCTGCGTAGATCACGTAACTAATGAGGAGATACTGAACAGAATTGTGGAGAAGAGGAATTTGTGGAATAATTTGACTAGAAGAAGGTATGGATGGTACGACATTTTCTGAGACATCAAGGGATCAGCGAAGTATGGAGGGTAAAAAACGTGTAGGGAGACCAAGAGATGAATACACTAAGCAAATTCAGAAGGATGCAGGTTGCAGCAGTTACTCGAAGATGAAGAAGCTACACATGATAGAGTGCCATGGAGAGCTGCATCAAACCAGTCTCTGGACTGAACGTCAGAACAACATTCTGCCACTAATCTGGATAGCCGCGGAAAGGTATGTCGCGTCACCAATTACAGTGCACACGATTTCGGGATGATACTCTGTACATACACATGTTACATTAGTAGGACTCAATGAAATGTGGATGAAGCCCGACCAACAGGCATTACATGCATTGAGCAAAAATTATAGTGCATTGAGAATGGCATTGAGAAAATAAATATAACAGTCGGTGAGTGGAACAGCTTTCTGAGTCAGTGGAAGGTAACCTGATGTTACAGAAGTTCCACGAGGTCACAACACAACCGCACACCCTGGCGCACCAGTGAAGCTCACCTCAGTACAGCATATCCTTACCGCTCGAGGATCACCAGCGTACGCACATCGTAGGCGTCTGACGCCGGACAAACCAAAAGTCGTGAAGCAGGAACTGTGTGGCATGCTGACACAAGATATCTGTCGAGTGACAGCCATTTGGCAACCCGTTGTAACATTTATGGCTTTATAGCCATTATTTTCAGGTACAAGAATCTCTTCTCAGAGCAGTTGAGAAGGCAGCAGTGGCTAGATGAAGGAATTTGGTGTGAAGTACCGATGACGGACGTTTTGTTCAGTATGAGAATCGTGTTCAAAATGATTCAAACGGCTCTGAGCACTATGGGTCTTGCCTTCTGAGGTCATCAGTCCCCTAGAACGTAGAACTACTTAAACTTAACTAGCCTAAGGACATCACACATCCATGCCCGTGGCAGGATTCGAACCTGCGACCGTAGCGGTCGCGCGTCTCCAGACTGTAGCGTCTAGAACCGCTCGACCACATCGTGTCAAACATCTGTCAACAATGGGGTCCTTTTTTACGGTTGGTAGCTGCGTTCGGAAATTAAGCGCTGAAATTATCTTCCGTTATTATTATTAGAAAAACTAAACAGCGTATTATTTGCACTTCAAATTAAAGCATCTCTCAATAGCGTCATATCATTCTGTTATTTTACAAGTATTAATAAGCAGCACAGTAATAAACAACGGTTAAACGAAAAGGCAAACGAAGCACTTTGGTGATCTTCGGATTGCACCTATCTTGGACGTAGAGCGAAGTGGTTGGGCCGTAAGATCGTAGCTGGTTCGACAGTCCCGGATGACAAACATGCCGTCTGCCGCGGTCTGCGAAATTTAAGGTTTTTTCAATAATTTCTGTTTATCTGGACATGTAATTAAGAACAGTGTGATCGAATTACGAAAATACGCAGTTCATTATTATTCTTAAGAATGGAATTTATTTGTAACCCTACAGTGGAATGTAATTGTGCAATCTGTCGTATTCTGCTAATAAAAAGCGAGTGGCATCCAGTATAAACAAACTAATTGTAATTGTAATTATTTTTAAAATAATTGTTCCTCACTAAGAGTTTATTACAGCCTCAAGATAACGGATTCACGATCTACGTGCTGTTTTCTGCGCAGGGGACAATAACGATAGCAGACCGCCGGTTCGTGAACATTTATTACAACTTAAGCTTTCGACTCAGGGCGGTGGAAGCAAATAGGCACCTGGCGTGTAGTTCAGCCTTAGTACAAATGAGATCAGAGACACGGCATCTATTGCAATGCGGAGGAGGTATGAAAGAGAGAAATTTCCAAAGGAAGTAGTTTACACTCTGCAAGTATATATCTCCCCCTCTCTCTCTCTCTTTCTCTCTTCTTCAACTTAGCGTTACATGTCATCCCTGGCGGTGAAAATCTTTAAAGTCGAAACGCTTAGGAATGAAGAGAATTGATTTTATTCGTGAGAACTCTGAAGTGTAATCGACCAGGGACTGTGATTAGCGTGAACTGTCAATGACCAGACAAGTGCATGAGAAATGTGTTGAGAAGGCTGGGAACTGTGTTTGTTCTTTTAACTTCAGATGAACTATATATAATATCTGGTACCGCAATATCAAATTTTTCGTTACAGTGGAAGTAGCATCGGTAGAAACCAGGACTAGAAAATGCGGAAGTGCAACGAGAATTAAAGGTAACGTTTTGTGCGCAGTCCATGGAAACGTTATTAATCATCACTTCCTAGATTCTTCATGCTACGAGATGGCGCATCGTGCATAGCGACACGAGATGACCATGTGCAACAGGAGTGGCGGCAGCAGGCAGAGGCCGGCGCAGTTAACACTACACGACACGTCTTAAGTATCAACTTCGACACACCACTACAGCGGCGTTGCAGCCAGCAGAGCGGCCCAGAAACTGCTAGAATTGGCGGTACTACGTCGATTTTCTCTTGCACAGAACAGTCAAAAATTTGTAACTGTAGCATTATTATTACTAAAATGTCTGGGAAAAAGGAAGTAAGTGGTGGTACAACATCGGCTGAAACCTAGCTAACTCAGGATGAACAGTGTATAATATGTATGCTGAAATTAATTTTGGAACAAGAGAAAGAAAATAAGGAGGAATAAAGAAAAGTACAAGAAGAATGTAAGGACCAATTAAGAAAGAACTCAAAATAAAATACCGAAAATAGATTGGGAATTAAGCAATAAAATAGGTAAAGTTGAAAGAAATTAACGGTAAATTCGATGCTTTGGAACGAAAGGCTACAAATCTTGAAGTTAACACTGAGAGATGTGATAAGGGAATAGATTATGACAGAAAAGTACGGGATAAAAAATTAGAAGTTTGCAAGCTGAAGTAAATCAAAAAGTTGACCAGGAAGTACTTAGTTACAACGCAAATCTTCAAGTTAAAACTGAGGGATGTGGTTAGGAAATAGGTTATGAAACAAAAGAATAGGCCGGCCGCGGTGGTCTAGCGGTTCTAGGCGCTCAGTCCGGAACCGCGGGACTGCTACGGTCGCAGGTTCGAATCCTGCCTCGGGCATGGATGTGTGTGATGTCCTTAGGTTAGTTAGGTGTAAGTAGTTCTAAGTTCTAGGGGACTGATGACCACAGATGTAAAGTCCCATAGTGCTCAGAGCCATTTGAACCATTTGAACAAAAGAATAGGATAAAAATTAGAAGTTTTCTAGTCGGAAGTAAATCAAACAGTTGACCATGAAGTACTTAGATTTAACATTTCATATGTAGAATCCTCTACAGAAAATGAAGTTAAACAAAAAGTGGACAAGAAAGAAAGAAAAAAATTACTAACGTAAATGACGTAGCAAATTTCAGTAATGCGTGTAATTTCCATTATTTCTCTTGTAAGTGAATTATATACCCAGTAGCCTTCATAAGACAATTTGATGGCGTCGCTCTTGAAAACATGAGTGAACACAAAAATGGAATTCTTGGCCAGCAGGTTAGAAGGAGTAGCAAAATCATGGGGAACAGGGGTCAGTAACACACATAAAACATATAAAGAATTTCTTGAGGCATTCTTGAAATAATACTGGTCTTGCAGTACACAAAACAAAGCGAGAGTTGAAGTATTTTTGGACTGAACGTTTGATGGAAAAGTCATTATACCTCGAATGGGTAGTAATCAGGTACTACGAGGCCGCGTACCGCAGTTCAATGCCGTCAAGATATCAATAAACACAGACTTGACAGCCAACTTCTGTGACAGTGCCGCTAGCAAAAAATGGTCAAATGTATACTGCATTCGCCTATGAGAGAGAAAGTTTTCGGTTTAGTTCTAAAACGCATCATAGGGGGACAGATTAATTGGTTCAAATTGAGAAAATTATAAATGAATTGCACCATTCTGCTACGGAAATACAGCCACAACAATTATTACGTGAAACGTCTATCAGTGACATGAAAATATGTATTGAGTACTAACCTCAGGGGCAATAACGTTCATTGTATTGCTAGGTAACTGACGATTACCCGGGGCCCAAGCCAACTGACAGAATGCTTCATTTTCTTTTCCTGCTGTTAGTTCTTTCCATTCTTTCACTAAGAACTATATCTGTCTTCTTTAACATTCTTCACTAACAAGGTTAAGATGAGCAAATTCTATAACACTGAATGTGACAAGGAAACAAGCTATGACACAATCCTAGCAAACCAGCAGAACAAACATGTGCATGGCAGGGGTGAAAAACAGACATTTAACGGAATATATGTGGGCAGGCCAGTGTATACGAAGTACAGAATTACAGACACACCAGCGAGAGAACCCAGTATTTAGTTCGAACAAGACACCAGTACCATATTAAAGCACATAACAAAATACATGTTACAAAATACGAGCCGTGTTTCTTAAGGGGAGCACACCGTGGTTCAGGTAAAAAAAAATCGATTTTCGATTTCCATCATATTTCGATAGATTAAGGTAAAAACACGCACGGATTTTGAATACGAACCGACTTTGAAATAAAGGTCTAGCTAAGAATAAGGCTAGTAGCCCATACGTATTACAAAATCACATGATGCTTGTATATGGAAGTCAGTATAAAATACACAGTCATTACTTGAGTATAGTTCCAGTAACACATTTGTTGCAACAATGACACTCAAATATAGAAGAAATCATACGTCATACTATGGACTGAAGCAACGATTTGATAAATGAGTGTTTCTTCATTATGTTCGAAGAAAGACGCTAAGAGGTTCTCTCATTGTATCTGTGAAGCGAAATTGTAAGCCTTCGTAGGCAAGATTTAAAGAGCGTAGGAAGTGACGCCGGCTAGCGGTGTGAGTCATTACCGAAGCTGGTCAGTAGCAACAGATGGTGCGAGGAAGTACAGAGCTCTTAATAGAGTGCGAAGGGCAATTCCCTTGCTGTATGCAGATACAGCTGTGACCAAAACAGAAACGTTGATGAACCACTCACTGTCATAGTTCGATGTAAACAGTGGCATTGTGTATAAAACTCAAAGTCAAAACAAAACATTACATACTATGTATTTATATTGCAATAGTGTATGAAAATATCTTTATTTAAATTTTTTTTCAAAATTATTTGGAATCTAACTTAAGAAAATATGTACTCTTTCATTGAATTGTACTGGAGCCGTATGCTGAGGCTGGAGATGGGAGAATGGACTGTCAGTTGTTGAACTCGACTGCAGCCGGAGAGTCTGGAGTTTCACAGCTTAAGATCACATGATGGACAACAAAATCCTAATCAACGGTTGCAGTTGTGAGCTGCTTGCGTAAGTTCTGGTAAAAGGTGTGAGTGTAAAGTTCTTCCATATCCACGTATTTGTGAAGGTAGAGGCGTTGTGTTCGGTTTATTTGTAACCGTGTGAAGTGGACGTCTTTATGACGCATTCAGATATAAATAAGTGCAGAACGGCATGGTGCCGACGTAATAATGAGGAAAAGTGTGAATCGTAAAGATCTAGGGAAGCACTGTACAGGAACATGAGAACTACATCCGGGAGAATCAGACTCAAAAGGGCAAGGTTTGCTGGACATGTAATTAGGATGAGTATGGATAGAATGACGAAGAGAGTGTGTGAAACAACACGGGGGACAAGGGAAAAAACAGGAACAAAGTGGGTAGTTAAACTTTGGAAGGACTGGTTGGAATTGGGGATCAAGGTCGAAGGAAAGGAAAATTGGAGGAACAAATATACACTGACCAATATGCAGGAGATCAACGACAGAGAAGAATACAGGTAATGATTAGAGTGTCACCAGTAGAGCCGACAGGACAAAAGGACATTGAAGATCACAGAAGAAGAGCAGGAGAGAAGCAGAGGGAGAATGATGAAGTTCTGGGAGAAGAAGAGGAAAATTCAGTCTACGAAAGGGCTACTGGTGGTCCTACAGAGGCCATAACGCAAGAAGAAGAAGAATGTTTTACTGAACTGAAAGGACGGCAATGCGCCATTAGTACTTGTATAGCAGTGAAACTTCTATCAAATTGATGGTCAATTTAAAGAATGGCAGTGAGCCATAAGAGAATAAAAATGTAAATTCTTCACGAGAAATATCTTGTTGAATTTAATGGACGACAATGTGCCGGTAATAGTTTAACTGCAGAAGAAAATTTTGTAATTGAAAATTGACTAGGAGATAGTGGACAGGTACATTCTAGCAGAAATGATAGATTGTAAGTTAGCAGAAAACTATAAAAACATAAAGATGGAGAACAAAGCCACTTTGAGAATCTTAATGTTTTGAACATGGCTTTTGGAAGAGCTACGTTTTTTCTCTGAAGAATGGCCTCATATTAAATGAACAACTGCAGTCGCGTAATATACAATTTTTTTTAATGGCTTAAAGCCACTACTGAAAGATGTATGACAGCTAAAGTTGCTTATCCGTTTCCCTGTAAGCCCTTAAAAACTTTTTCCTCTCCCTTGCTTGTATAATTCGCATCTTATTAATCTGTTAATCACTATTATATTAATTTCGTGCAGATGTTGTTAAGCTTTTATAAATTCTGCTACCAGATGGCACGATCTATATCATGTTCACGTCGTTTTTGCCACGGCCTGCTCTCACAGTTGCTGTTACTTACTCGTGGCCTACACCACTGTAATGTCCATAGAGGCATGTTTACACATGGTTTTAAAATTATGAGTCTATCTGTTTTGAATCCAGGTGGTAAATGTTTTAGTTGTGGTTTTAACGTCTTGACTAGAGCGATGTCGCTCATATTTTACCTTTTAACAATATGTATTTTTATGCAATTTAACTTGAAAAAATTAAGTATTTGTTTTATGCCTACCTGTTATTAATGTATCTTCCTGGGATATTTTCCAGTAAGGCAACAGTTTCTTCTGAAGAAGGCGCACCTAGTTGGCCTTGAAAACTAGTCAAAGAATTTTAAATTCTGTTTGCAACCGGTTAGTTGGAAGTTTGGAACATTGGACTTTGAGAATCTTTACTATTGAAAGAATAATATAATTCGTATAGGAATGGCCAATAAAGATCAATAATTTTGGCATATAAAGTTATAAACGAATGTGCTGAGGAGAACTAGCAGTTTTTTCTAATCACAAAATAATTAAGTCGATGATTACATAAGGTGATTAATAATCTGTGAATGAAAAAAAAAAGTAAACTCTGTTTTTGAAAAACAATAACAAATTGCAAGTATAATGGAACGATATGCCTCTTGAACGATTTATAAAATTTGAGTAAAAATTTCTTTATACCCATAACTGATTGTCGTTAGCGAGAACACCCCAATTTTTGGAAACCTCAGAAAGAAAGAGGGGCATGTGTAATATTTCTGGCCGGCAGCCATAATATTCATGTTCAAGAAGCTCTTCTTACAGCAGTTGAGAAGGCAGCAGTGGCAGGATGATGCAATACAGTGTGAGGTACTGATGGCAGATGTTTTGTTCAGTATGGGAATCGTGAGAAAGGACGCCGAAATCATATTCCTCAGCGACTGGCAGCTGCGTTCAGAAGTCGTACGCCAAAAAGGTAATCTTCCATTATTAATATTAGAAAAATCAAACAGCGTATTTACTTGCATTTCAAATTAAAGCATCTCAGTAGCGTGATATCATTCTGTTATTTAACAGGTATTAATAACCAGCAGAATAATAGACAAATACTAAACGAAAAGGCAGACGAAGCACCGGATTGCACTTATCTTGGATGGCGGACGAAGTGGTTCGTCTGTAAGATCATAGCTGGTTCGGCAGTCTCGGAGAACAGACATGTTGACTGCCGGGATTAGTCTCAGTTAAGGCTTTGTTAGCAATTTCTGGTTATTTGGGCATGTAATAAAGAACAATGTGATAGGTATTACGCAAATACGAAGTTTATTATTTTGCTGAAGAATGGTAATTATTTGTAACCATAAAGGGGAATGAAATTGTGTAGTTTCCGGTGTTGTGCTAATAAAAAGCGAGTGGCATCCCATGTAAACAAACTAATTGATAATTTAATTATTTCTAAAATATTTGTTCCTCACTAAGAGCTTATTATAGCCTCAAGGTGACGGATTCACGACCTACGTGCTGTTTCCAGCACAGGGGGGCTATAACTATAGAAGACAGAATGTTGGTGAACATTTATTGGAACTTATGCGGTGTAACCAAATAGGCACCTCGTATGTACTACAATCATAGTACAAATGACATTAGCGACACGCCATCTGTTGTAACGCGGAGGAATATGAAGCAGAGAAATTTGCAAAAGAAGGGGTTTTCGATACGCACGTGCATATCTACCTCAACCCCCCCCCCCCCCCCCTCCTCACCACTCTCACTCGGTTTTCTTCAACATGTAACTTTACACGAAGTGCCGACGAAGAGTAACGGATGGCGTCGATGTGACAGTTACTGCGAACTCAACGCCAGGGTCATCCCTGAGGGGCATCAGATGCCACACATAGACTTTGCTTTCAACGTACACAGTAAGAAAATATTCTCTATTATTGACTTACGGACATTCAGAGCATACTTTCGTATTCCTGTTGCACCAGAAGACCCACACAAGACCATTGTAACAAAGTCTTTCGCTCTTTTTGAGCTTGTAAGAATGTGTTTTGGAATGTGTACTGCGACGCTGACATTTCAACGCTTTATGGATTCTCTTTATGTCTACATAGAGGACACTTTAGTGATGTCTGCGTCAGAAGCGGGACACCTGAAACATTTAACTAAGCTATCTGATCTTTTGTATGTGCAGGGCCTACTTATTAACCATGCCAAGCATCAGAGATCCAGTTTCTTCGATTTATGATAGATGCCCAGGGCATCAGACTTCCTGAATCTAGCGTGGAAGCCATAATCAGGTACTCCCATCCAATTACAGTTAGGCGGCTACGTCGTTTTCTCAACATCATTAATGTTTACTATCGAGTCATATGCAATCACCTACTATTAACAGCCCCAGTGAATGAACATCTGAAGGTCGTACAGAAGTCGAGTACCAGATTGCAATGGACAAACGAAACAGGTACTGCCTTCCAAGCTATTAAAACAGCTGCAGCAGAAGACTACACAGTAAGTTCATTCAGTATCACAGGCTCCATTTCTGCTCATGATAGATGCACCATCTACCACCGTTAGTACTGCATTCCAGCCGACCGCTGTTGCCGAGCGGTTCTATTCGCCTCAGTCCGGAACCGAGCTACTGCTACGGCCGCAGGTTCTAATCCTGCTTCGGGCATGGATGTGTGTGAGGTTCTTAGGTTAGTTAGGTTTAAGAAGTTCTAAGGGGGACTGATGACCTCAGATGTTAAGTGCCATAGTGCTTAGAGCCATTTGAACAGATTTCCAGCTACAAGCTGAATATAGTTGGCGACCACTCCCGTTCTTCAGTCACAAGTTATCGCCGTTACAGCAACGCTGGGTAACTTACGATCAAGAACTGTATGCCGCATATGCTGCAGTTAGGAAGTTCCACCACTCGTTAGGAGGTATACACGGACCATAAAGTGCTCATTTGAAATGAGTGAAAGCATCACTAAGTCAATTTAGACATGTGTACTACATCAGTCAATTTACGACTCACATAGTCTATGCGCAAGGAAAAGTCGAATATACCAGTAGACCCTCTTTCACGTGTTGAAACTATAACCACTGCAATTGATTACCAGGTCATCACTCAGTTACAGCTGCACGATGATGAGCTATGCACGTCACTAGGTCACTCAGCGGGGATGAAGTTTCAACGTATGGTTGTACCAGAAACAAACCTCGTATTGTGTTGATATGTGTCCGGAACAAAGAGTACAACCGTTCGTACGACATTAATTTTGGTCAAGTGCAATTGCGTCAGTGCACCACTTGGTGTCTTCCCGGGTCCGTGACACTATCAAATTAGTCAAGCAGAGATATGTCCGTCCAGGAATGAATGCCAACTACAAGAGATCTGTCAGATCCTGCATGACGTGGCATAAAATAGTCACTCGGCATGTGAAAGCACCGTTAGCACATTCCTACTACCAAGCCAGACGCTATGGGCCTCTTCCAGCGTCAGAGGGCTTCTGCTTCATTGTCGTGGATCGATTTTCTAGATGTTCTAAAGTTTTCCCTATGAAAAACATTACAGCTGACAGGATGGCACAAACGATTTTCCGCAGGTGCATCGCTCGGTTTGGTGTACCGATACGCATTACAACACATCAAGGACGCCACATTCAGACGTACTTATTTAATGCAGTGGTCAGACTGTCGGGCACTAAGCGCATTCGCACTACTGGTTTGTCATCCTGCAGCGTACGGGATAATTTAACGCACGTATCCCCAACCCAAAGATGCCCTTCGGCGTCACGCTACACAAAATCAGATGGAGTAACCTATCGTGTTCTCTGGTCTTTGCACATCATTTAAGAGATACCTCAAGGCTACAGCAGCTGAATTAGCGTACGGACAAACAGTGCGGCTACCAGAGGAGTCCATACGTGATGTGACGGATGATACGGTCGATACGTCAGAGTTTGTCACGAAATTACGATCACAGTGCCATCGGAGAACAAAGTAGATGACACCCATTCGTATTTGAGAACTTCTCTCGCTGCAGTCATGTTTTCATACGAAACGACACGGAGCGCATGCCATCGTAGCCGCCGCAACAGTACTTGGTAGAAGCAACAACACTTCAACTATAGACATCTGATATGATCCCACCACCGTATATACTGACAGAATCAAATTTACGATAATGATAGAAGCTAAAGAAATGAAACAAAATTTGTGATACAGCTAGGACCTGGACACGAGCCTCCCCGTTACCTAGGCAGGCGTCCTAGTCACTGCACCACCATAGCAGTATATGAAAAACACCTGCATGGAATACTCTAGTCTAATGGCCTCCCTAACACAAACTTCAACTCAGGTCTTAAACTTATTTTCCTCTCCTTAAATCGTCAATATTGCTGAGGCTCTCCAGTATTGGAATAGCATCCCAGCTTCCATCATCTTCTGTCATTATCACCGATAAAGTTGAGAGTCATATGTCTCAAGGAAAATTTATTTATACCAGATCTATAGACTGAAATCTGCCTTCTATGATCCACAAGATGCAACAAAGAGGGATGGCCCCATGACACTGAAGATAAAGATGCAGTAGCTCCAAATACGCATGTCCAACATGATGCTGACATAATAACAGGGTATTACACCCCAACAACAAGCGCGGTGGCAGTGTACACATTATTCCATGACACTTATAATTCTACACTCCTGGAAATGGAAAAAAGAACACATTGACACCGGTGTGTCAGACCCACCATACTTGCTCCGGACACTGCGAGAGGGCAGTACAAGCAATGATCACACGCACGGCACAGCGGACACACCAGGAACCGCGGTGTTGGCCGCCGAATGGCGCTAGCTGCGCAGCATTTGTGCACCGCCGCCGTCAGTGTCAGCCAGTTTGCCGTGGCATACGGAGCTCCATCGCAGTCTTTAACACTGGTAGCATGCCGCGACAGCGTGGACGTGAACCGTATGTGCAGTTGACGGACTTTGAGCGAGGGCGTATAGTGGGCATGCGGGAGGCCGGGTGGACGTACCGCCGAATTGCTCAACACGTGGGGCGTGAGGTCTCCACAGTATATCGATGTTGTCGCCAGTGGTCGGCGGAAGGTGCACGTGCCCGTCGACCTGGGACCGGACCGCAGCGACGCACGGATGCACGCCAAGACCGTAGGATCCTACGCAGTGCCGTAGGGGACCGCACCGCCACTTGCCAGCAAATTAGGGACACTGTTGCTCCTGGGGTATCGGCGAGGACCATTCGCAACCGTCTCCATGAAGCTGGGCTACGGTCCCGCACACCGTTAGGCCGTCTTCCGCTCACGCCCCAACATCGTGCAGCCCGCCTCCAGAGGTGTCGCGACAGGCGTCAATGGAGGGACGAATGGAGACGTGTCGTCTTCAGCGATGAGAGTCGCTTCTGCCTTGGTGCCAGTGATGGTCGTATGCGTGTTTGGCGCCGTGCAGGTGAGCGCCACAATCAGGACTGCATACGAACGAGGCACACAGGGCCAACACCCGGCATCATGGTGTGGGGAGCGATCTCCTACACTGGCCGTACACCACTGGTGATCGTCGAGGGGACACTGAATAGTGCGCGGTACATCCAAACCGTCATCGAACCCATCGTTCTACCATTCCTAGACCGGCAAGGGAACTTGCTGCTCCAACAGGACAATGCACGTCCGCATGTATCCCGTGCCACCCAACGTGCTCTAGAAGGTGTAAGTCAACTACCCTGGCCACCAAGATCTCCGGATCTGTCCCCCATTGAGCATGTTTGGGACTGGATGAAGCGTCGTCTCACGCGGTCTGCACGTCCAGCACGAACGCTGGTCCATCTGAGGCGCCAGGTGGAAATGGCATGCCAAGCCGTTCCACAGGACTACATCCAGCATCTCTACGATCGTCTCCATGGGAGAATAGCAGCCTGCATTGCTGCGAAAGGTGGATATACACTGTACTAGTGCCGACATTGTGCGTGCTCTGTTGCCTGTGTCTATGTGCCTGTGGTTCTGTCAGTGTGATCATGTGATGTATCTGACCCCAGGAATGTGTCAATAAAGTTTCCCCTTCCTGGGACAATGAATTCACGGTGTTCTTATTTCAATTTCCAGGAGTGTATGTGCTTTTATTTCTCTCTTGATTTTGATTTAGCATTCTGTGTTCATGTATTAGAGGAAAAAACGTACTCGTTCATGTGAGTGTTAATGTGATATATGTGGAAATAAATGATTAATTATGAACAGATAGCCACAGGATGTCACCGTAAAATAAATCTGTTACAACAGCTCAGTACCACGAAGTAAATGAACTGTCATTTTCTAAAAAATGCTTCCAATTCTGTACCCAGACTGACTCCAATGGAGCTAGCTTTCCAGTAAAGTTGTTGGAAGTCATTACAGTTGAACAAAGCATAGACTGGCAACTTACAGATCACTTACACTCCTCGTAATACACACACTCATGCACCACATAGAATAACTAAGTAGCCTTCAGAGGCTCTCGTTAATTCAAGGATAACTTCAGTATCCTTCGTGATCGATAATGATCATTACTAGACCAAGTGCAAATGAGAAATCAACATCGTTAAGAAAAATCTTAGTCTGCGGCCGGCGAAGTAATGTATGGTCTCATTCTCGTCCGGCTGTAGGCTGTACGTTGCTGGTGACAGTTAATCGGTTCACTGGTCGTTTCATCAGCAGTGTCGCCCCGCAATTTGCACAATGTTATCTGCAATATATGTCAAGTTCAATTAAAACGGGGAAAATTTCTTTGTGGGGAAGGTGGTTGCCCTCTGAGCTGCCTACGTATCTTCACAACATTACGTGCATACCTCGTGCCATATTCTGGTAAGGGTAATTAAGACGGCCGAAATCAGCGCTCTGTTACAAGGTGTAATAGTATTTTAAATGTGTTTCCTCCACAAAGCAAGGTTAGAAGTTTTCCTGAATCGCTTGAAAATGATCTGGGACTTAAGGTAGTCCGATGTTTGTAAATTGACTTGCCATTTTGAGATAGATATATTGACCAGACGATTCGCACGTTTCGTGACCGATGTGTTAATCGTCATCGCTGCACACGATAACTCGACTCTAAGAAATCTGCGGTGGTTGACCGCTATCTAACCAAGGAGCACGTAGTGATGTATCACTAGGGAAACAGTTGGTGCCACTTGCGATTCGCTTTTGGGACGCAGTCCTATGTTAATCAACTGAAAAAGACTGACAGGTGTTATTAAAAACGGAGGCAAGGGCTGTCCTCTAAGTAAACGTTCAATCCTGTTTTACCTGTTATTAAAAAGCAACCATTTCTTGCTCGGTCGGCAGAATGCGTTGACCCAGACACTTGGTAACGCCTTACACTTTTCGCCTGGTTTCAGCACTGAGCGCTGTACCTTCAATTTGTATGTGGCAACAGTGGCAGAAAATGGCTCTGAGCACTATGGGACTTAACATCTATGGTCATCAGTCCCCTAGAACTTAGAACTACTTAAACCTAACTAACCTAAGGACATCACACAACACCCAGCCATCACGAGGCAGAGAAAATCCCTGACCCCGCCGGGAATCGAACCCGGGAACCCGGGCGGGGGAAGCGAGAACGCTACCGCACGACCACGAGATGCGGGCAACAGTGGCAGATTTTCGCTCACATGCTGCTGAGTTTCCGTGACATATAAAAGAACCACTGTTAACAGTACGAATCAGTTCGGACAAGAATCAACGATCAGGTGTCTCACCAGAAGACAGTGGCCATATAAAATCCTGAGATATCTTATAAAGATGAATGTATAATCCTACTGGGTATCCGTTAAGAACGTTATTTGCACAATCACATCACCATGACGAATGGTTTTACAAGAGGTGGTCGTATGTGACAAGTCGAAACCTACCCTCAAATTTTTCACAGAGGACAGATACACTACAGGAAATCCACTGTCAAAATCTTAACTGCTAAGGTGCACTGCCAGTATTTTTAAAATACGCTGAAGCTACTCATTTTTTGCCTCGCGAAGAAGCGCTTATAACGGCTGTTTGTACAGCTTTTAAATTTCCTTCTGTAATTGATCTTGACGGGATCATGCGTGGGTAAATGCTAGGGAGTGAGCCAGCTTATTAATGTAATTGAGTAATTTCTGAACTAAATAATATTTGTAAATACATTCCTTTTGTTAGGCGCGCTTGACAGTGACTTTCGCCGCGTGGGGTAACCGCGACGTCTGGGCCCGGTTCGAGCGGCGGCCCCTTTCGGGGGCTAGAGTCCTCCCTTGGGCATGGGTGTGTGTGTTGTCTTTAGCGTAAGTTAGTTTGTGTTAGATTAAGTAGTGCGTAAGTCTAGGGACCGATGATATCAGTAGTAGCAACGCACCCCCACCACAATGGACTTCTGTATAGCGTCCGTCCTCATTCTTTTTCTCGACCGTGGATATCTCTTCAAATGAAAACGTCTTTTATCGGTGTAACACGGCTATTTTTTTGATGATTTTGTTGCATGTGTTAATATTTGTAAGTGAAAATGATATATTTGAAGAACTGTGGCCAGTCCGCAGCTCGTGGTCGTGCGGTAGCGTTCTCGCTTCCCGCGCCCGGGTTCCCGGATTCGATTCCCGGCGGCGTCAGGGATTTTATCTGCCCCGTGATGACTGGGTGATGTGTGATGTCCTTAGGTTAGTTAGGTTTAAGTAGTTCTAAGTTCTAGGGGACTGATGACCATAAATGTTAAGTCCCATAGTGCTCAGAGCCATTTGAACCATTTTTTGAACTGTGGCCAGATAAACAGTTGATGGGCAACAGAATCTGTGTCTGCGGTGACAGCACTGTGGAGTCGTAAAATCTTTGACAGACAGTAGTGGAAAGGTGTGGTGTGCAGCAGGCAGAGTCCGTTGAATGCACAGTGTAATGCTTGGACGTACTTATGGAACTATGTGAACTGCACATTTATTGCGAGGAGGAATGATGACACAGAACAATGGTTGGAGAGCGTACGGACATAGAAAAGGTTTTCAGATGAAGAACAAGGTATTATTTGATGAGGTAAAAAGATAATTTTTATTTTTGTAGACTAATATTGTTGGTCACTTTACCCTCGGAACCGTCGAGTTTTAAGTAATAATTCTATTGATTGATCTTCTGAGTTAATTTACTGTACCATCGTAATTATTATTAAATTAATTTTCATATCAGTCTATAATTGTTTTCTTTGATAAGTTCCTTCCTAACTGAAATTTCAACACCTACAGGTTGAGTCTTGTGTTTCATTGGCATTCTGTATCAAGATTATGAAGCCAACGTCTCTGGACCAACAATAATTAGCTTTTAGCAGTATTTTTTTTAGCTGTTGCGGAGTCTTGCTGTTTCTGCCAATTCGTCATTTTGCAGGTGAGATTCATAATATGACTGTTTCGTTTCCATTGCGTTACGTAGGTTTTGTCAGTTCCTTATTTTACAATAGCCATACGCCAGACAGAAATTTTCGTGTGTTTCGGGTTACATTCTTATACAAGTCGACATCATAGTTTTTGTATGCAGCTACGGTTTCTTCAAACAGTTCGCACTGACCAAGTCTACACAGCGTGAAATTATTGGTTTGCTTATTTATCTTCTTATGAATAAGGTCGGTTTTCATACACACAGAATTCTTTTCAGTTTCCTGTAAGTGATGTGGCTCAGAGCTCAGTAACACGTCTAGGTTATCATTTACGTTCCCGCGTTTGTATTTACGATAACATACACACAAAATTAGAGGCTACTCAGTTACATTGGACATCGAAAACATTTACTTGTCAAACACATTGATCGTACTCCACTATTTATGTCCATTTAATGAACATGGAACGTTTCACCATGCCAAGATGCAGTACAGCTGCAATTTCGTAATATAAAATGAAACAAATCTTAAGTAATATTCAATAACCATACATAAACAATAAATCTGCAATCAGACTTACATTACTTCAGTTGCTGTACGTAACAACATGCGAGGGCGCCTAATGTGATTGCGCCTAATATAATGATAGCGGCGGCATACCATATAACTCTGCCGTAATCACAGAAAAGCGATCGCCTTGGCTGGCTTCTAAAACAAGATGATGCTGACCCCTTCAAGAAAATTAGCTGAGAGGCGTAATTCTACATTTGTTCCTGCGGTTGTACCCTACAGTCGATACGTTTCAAATATTTCGTACGTAAATTCCTCTCTTCCTGCAGATGTATCTTTAAATTTCTCCCTGAAATGCGAGGCGGGCTGAGGTATTAACCCTAAAGCACATTTGATTCTATATTTACAATTCATGTCCGCATACAATGTAAGGTACGCAACTTTCAATGGGGCGGGTGCGCGAGTTACATTTCAGTATACTAGCTACAAAAAATTCAAATGGCTCTGAGCACTATGGGACTCAACTGCTGAGGTCATTAGTCCCCTAGAACTCAGAACTAGTTAAACCTAACTAACCTAAGGACATCACAAACATCCATGCCCGAGGCAGGATTCGAACCTGCGACCGTAGCGGTCTTGCGGTTCCAGACTGCAGCGCCTTTAACCGCACGGCCACTTCGGCCGGCTATACTAGCTACTTCCGCGGGCATGGGCTGTCATGTATTCTCAAGTGCGACCAAGAGCTATTACCTCATTGTCCATCTCGCAACACGCTGTTGATAGTTTATTATCAGCTCCGTTTGTGCGTGTGCAGAAATCATCACAGTGACAGAATACTACGTGGTGTATTCAGACGAAATTTGCACTTACATCGATAATAACTAAAATAATCTTAATGCTATAACGTCTGCGTATACAAATACGGCCTGTTTCGGTTGACTGTCTCATTGGGCAAAGTTCATAGCTTTTAAAATGTCTTTCGCTGCAGATTTCCCATCCTTGTACGACGAGTCGTCATTCAATATTCACACACACAATATATACAATAATAACGTAGAGGTAAGCATTGTTTCTAGTATTTATTTTTACGCAGATGTTGTTGCACATGGACATTATTGTTCACTGTCTGATGTCAGATGGGTGACTTTGTTCACACGTTGCTTGGTTATTTACACTTACCTTCACTGTTTTCGTAGACTAGTGGATAACAGTTCCTCAATATCTCGTTCCCTTGAAGCCATGGATATGAGACTTCGGACAGCAGTATTCTGGCATCGATCCATGATTAATCCACGTGCGAGGCGGTCGCATTGCGAGAGCATTTCATTCCCTGAAATCTCATACAAAGACCTCCATACGTAGAGGTCCAGCAGTTCAGGCGTTTATAATTTGCTTACTGTATCATGGCGGTAGGCGATGTACGAAAAGACTCATTGCAATTTCACATGTGCTATTTCATTACGATTCAAGTCTATCTTGCGATGAACAGAGAACGTTTTTTTTGACAGTTCTACACAAACATTTCATCGCGATTATAGTCATTGCGATGTACGGAAATGTTCCTTCATCCTTCTTTTTTACATTAGTCTTATGCTTTTACCCATATTTGTTACGTATTACAAATTCTGATTATTATTGCGTTATATATAATCATATTACATTTTGTTTTACATTCATTTACAAATACTTTCAAATTTTACTGATTTTTGTGGATTTCTCATCCAAACTTTGTATTACCAAATAATGTCACCAGAAATTAGAAAGAGTAGACACAACGTTTTCATAACATTAGCAAACAAGCTCAATCGCATATATACTAATAGAAAAGTGTCTCACTAAATAAATGCCGGCCGGAGTGGCCGAGCGGTTCTAGGCGCTTCAGTCTGGAACGGCGCGACCGCTGCGGTCGCAGTTTCGAATACTGCCTCGGGCATGGATGTGTGTGATGTCCTTAGGTCACTTAGGTTTAAGTAGTTCTAAGTTGTAGGGGACTGATGGCCTCAGATGTTAAGTCCCACAGTACTCAGAGCTATTTGAACCATTTTTTTTGTACGAAACAAGTATTAGTTCAAAACTACAGAGATTTCGCGTTTCGGCTGTGTGCAGTTTGTGTATTTGGCCATGGACTGACGTGATCATAATTTATTGTAATAGATGTGTAGCTAATCTTCTTCTGGGTTCAAGTGTTTGGTTGTCATCCCATTTAAACTACATGTCATCAGTCATGGATTTCATCGATCGACGGTACAGTTTCTCAGTTTCACTGTCTCATTAATATACCTTGTATTGCTTCTGCGTAAGTATCGTCATATCACTTGCCTTAAGATTCCTTCCCAATAACAGTCATATACTACTAAAGAGGTGTGCAGTACCTACAACTCGCTGTTATTCTGTTTACTTACCAGTCCTAGATAAACATATGCTTATTACTTAGAATGGAATACTCTCACATCTCTGTGAGCGTTAAGTCCAACGATTATATTCATTTTCTGGTTTTGTAATAGGTATGCACCAGGATGCGGTATATTAACGATTACATACGGGCCTTCGTATAGCAGACGCCACTTCGCATTGCGCCGCTTCAGTGCAGAAGATTTGTGGTGAGTAAGCAATAATTCCTGCAACCTAAATTTGAATTCCTGCATTTTCTTTATGGAATTAACGTAAAATCGGTTTCTATATTTTTTAGCAGTCTGTATCAGCGTCATAAGTACTTCTCTAATCCTTTCATTACATGATACCGGTTCATTTGGAAATTTTGGCAACGGATTGTGCCATACATTAGATTCTTTTCGGTCATACATTAGTTCATTAGGAGCATACTTCGTATCGTATTCGGTGAAATTATTGTGCACACCTTCAAAACGAGTTAAATAGGTTATAGAATTAGAATGTAGTGTAGGTATGTATGTCCTTATAAACCTGTTCACTTACCGTTCTGCTGGTCTTTGTACCTGGACTGACTCGTACCAGTGACCTAGCCCAAAGCCGGAACTGCTCTGGAGTGCCCTTCTTACAACACTTCGCGGACGATTATTTCGCTTAAATACGCTCACGCTACAGCAGGTGAATGTGAGTTTAGCAGAGCAACAAAATGCTTGCATCACCGACTCAATTTTAGATAATTTATCATTCATGTCAACAGCTCGTGGTATTGCATTCTGGAACAAATACAGTGAATCTGTATTCTGTAGTCCGTGTTTGAATTTTCTGCAACACGTATGACGCTACTATCGACTCACGGTGAGACAAAAAGCATACATGACTGGTTATAATTTAACAGCCGGCAACTTTCCGAGTGAATGTCTTCGACGACAGCATATGATCATTTCATTCTACGTATTGTGTGATTGGCCATGCTGGAAAATGTCAGATAACAAAGCCTATTGTCTGGAGTTCACCCAGTACTCACTCATACACTTTATTCTGTAATCACCGTTATATTCACCTATTGCAATGACTAAAAATGGCAAATTACACCATGACTAGGAGGCTATATTAAACTGTATAACTTTATGTCTCGTACTGAAGTTTCCGCTTCCAACAAGTTCTTTTCGTCTATTGTATAATGGATATTCTCAAATATAACAAGCCGTTACTCGTTCTAAACGAGTTAATAACGTACATATGTGATTTTTGGAGCTACATTCGTGGTTGCATAGACCCTCTCTACCTCCAAGAGCCTGCTCTCCAATCTCAGTTGAGACCGCTTTTTTATATTCTATTTTGGCTATACTTGACGTGATAAGATTCCTTAAGCAAATGTACTAACCATATGTGGATATTGTTGAGTAATTTTTCAAATAATTATGCTGTGATTTCTCTGTATACATAACTTTACATTTGCACCAAACTATTGCCACTATGCGTCTGTACATCTCCCTTTAACTCACTACTTGGAAGAGGAGAAAGTTAAACACCATTGAGAAGAGACTATGTTTAGTGAAATTGAAAGTTAAACACCATTGAGAAGAGACTATGTTTAGTGAAATTGAAAGTGTCCTTCACTCTGACGGCATTAATCCTTCATTGTTTGCAGCATTTTAATTGTACTAAGAGCGGATTTCCTCATGTCTGCATGTAACATGTTATGCATCTACTTACCTTTGCATCTGTGACATGACCGTCAGCTATTGCTATATCATACTGTTTCCATTTTCTGTCACTACTGCTTGATTATTTTCTTGAGAGTACAGGGCATGTTTGCTAGGGAGAAGAGATTTACGTTTCTCTCACTGGGAAAGTGCGCTCCTAGCGTGCCTCCAATTCCTGTTTGTTGGCAGAAGGCAGTCAGTGAGTCTAATCCGGAGGAGTGAGAGTTTTGAAGGAGTTGAGTGATTGCGTGGAAGTGGGCATCGACTCACTCAATGCTTTTGTTTGATAGACACGGCGCCTGTTGTCGTGACGGCAGAGAGGGCCATATTGCTACTGGAATCCCCAGACAATAATTAAGCGAGACATTTCTGTCTTTTCTGTGCAGACATCGAACGACGGGATGTTGTCTCGTTGACCAAGCAGTGTAACAAACTAGATCGCTTTTGTTCTAACTCTTTGGTGCATCCAGTCAAAGGAGAGGCCCCCATGACTGTGACTGGTGCAAATAGGTTGATCCATCGGTGAGACACTGCTCCATGCGAGCACCAATCTCTTGTTTGCCTTGTACGTTTTTTACACCAGGAGTAGGAAGTTTCTGCTCCATTCCACTAATGTTTCGTGAAATAAACGATACCCTAGTTTGTCGCAATGGCTACAGTATTGATTTGTACCTTCTATGTGGGCTCTTCTTTTTAATTTTGGATCTTCGGAGTTTAGGGTGGAGAAGAAAGGTTCCGCACTGTTCACCCCATCCAGTGATGACTGCTGTGCCATAGCTGATGGTTCAAATGGCTCTATGGGTCATCAGTCCCATAGAACGTAGAACTACGTAAACCTAACTAACCTAAGGACATCACACACATCCATGCCAGAGGCAGGACTCGAACCGGAGACCGTAGCGGTCGCGCGGTTCCAGACTGAAGCGTTTAGAACCACTCGGCCACTCAGGCCGGCTACCATAGACGATTTTTGGGAAATTTAGGTGCCGCACTTACGACAGCACGATCCGTGTTCTGCGGAACTTGCTACGTAATTGCTGTGCCACATAACTTGTAATTATCTACATCTACATCTACGTGATTACTCTGCTATTCACAGTATAGCGCCTGGCAGAGGGTTCAATGAACCACCTCCAAGCTCTCTCTCTCCCGTCGCACTCTCGAAAGGCGCGCGGGAAAAACGAGCACTTAAATTTTTCTGTGCGAGCCCTGATTTCTCTAATTTTATCGTGGTGAACATTTCTCCATATGTAGGTGCGTGCTAAAGGAATGTTTTCGCAATCTGTGGAGAAAAGTGATGATTGAAATTTCATGAGATCCCGTCGCAACGAAAAACGCCATCGTTTTAATGGTTGCCATTCCAATTCACGTACCTTGTCAGTGGCACTACGTCCCCTAATTCGCGATAGTAGAAAACGATCCGCCCTTCTTTGTACTTTTTCAACGTCATCCGTCAGTCCTACCTGATGCGGATCCCACACCACACAGCTGTATTCCAGAATATGGTGGATAAGCGTGGTGTAAGCAGTCTATTTAGTAGACCTTTTGCACCTTCTAAGTGTTCTGCCAATGAAGCGCAGTCGGTGGTTTGCTCTACCCACATTATCTATGTGGTCGTCACCACTTAGCTTATATGTTATTGTAATCCCTAAGTACTTAGGTCTTACAAATGTTCAAATGTGTGTGAAGTCTTAACTGCTAAGGTCATCAGTCCCTAAGCTTACACAATACATAACCTAAATTATCCTAAGGACAAACACACACACACCCCTGCCCGAGGGAGGACTCGAACCTCCACTCGGCTAATCCCGCGCGGCAGTAGGTCTTACAGCCTTCAGATTTGTGTGACCTGTCGCGAAATCCAAATTTAGCGGATTTCTTTTAGTGATCAGGTGAATTAAATCACAGTTTTCTTCATTCAGGATCAATTGCCATTTTTGGCACCAGACAGATATCTTATCTATAACATTTTGCAAGTCGCTTTGATCATCTGATGACTTTACAAGACGGTAAATGCCAACATCATCTGCAAACAATCTAAGACGCCTACTCAGATTGTCTCCTATGTCGTTGATGTAGATCAGGAACAATAGAGGGCCTATAGCGCTTCCTTGGGGAACGCCGAATATTACTTCTGTTTTACTCGATGACTTTCCATCTATTACTACGAACTCTGACAGGAAATCACGAATCCAATCACACAAATCTAAAAAATATGGAATTAATTTGACATCCCACATCGATAGCACTCATTACTTCATGAGCATAAAAAGCTAATTGTGTTTCACAAGAACGATGTTTTCTGAATCCGTGCTGACGGTGTGTCAATAAATCGTTTTGTTCGAGATAATGTTTTAATACAGTATATGTTCGAAAGCCCCAATGCAAATCGACGTTATAGTTTTAGGTTCTTTTTGTCTAGTTAACTTCCAATTCATGAACTGCCCAGATGAGAAAATGTTCTTGGGTTTTCTCCGTACAATCTTCTATACAATTTGGTATTCCCCCCCACCCCCCCTCCTCTCTGACAGTGTTTACGTAATATTATGTAGCGTCTACTGCTATTTTATGTGAATTGTGTGCATCACAAGCAGAAAATGAAAATTTGTTATACTCATATCTGACTTAAATTTTAAGATCCCTTGGGGGTCGACCTACGTTTCCTTGATTAGGTGACCCACAAGTAATAAATATTACTCATTACTCACCTAAATCGTGGTCCTCAGTGTGAATGTGTTCTCATTGTTCACAGTGACCAAATACACCCAACTGCTGTTTAGAGTTCAAAGAGATACACCACAGAATTTCACGTTCAGGTTTTTATTCATATACAAAGTACGATTAAATATTTTTTAAAAGTAAACGTCTCCTTATCTGCATCTTCACGACATAAAAAATTAGAATTTATGCGCCCTGATGTATGAAATATCAACCTCAGGTCCCTCCCTGCTGAAACCTTTGCTACATTCTTCATTAACAAAATGTTGGTTTGAAAATACTAAAACACTGCAATTCCCCAATAATTAATGGCTTCCAGAAGCAGCGTGGAATAGAAAGCTGTTTTTCGGTTAACTGTAAATCTTGGCATTTTTGACGTTACAATACCCAGCTGTCATGCTATTCTTATTACTAAGGATAAATAACTCCTCCGTTGGTCAAAGTGCACATTGCGAGCGAAACATCACACACGCCTGCATTCGACGCATATTACGGATACTTCAGTGACACTGCTCAACCTCATCCTCACAGCTACTTTATTCGACACATGTCACGACATAAGATGGCCTTCATACCTAGTTAGCTTAAGAAGAAGAACGTTATATGATTAACGAAAGGACAGTAAAAATAATTCGGCGATAGGGATACAAATGCTGTATTTTATTCTATAACAATTTCAGAGGTTCATCTTAGAGACTTTTAGAAGAGTAACGGACTTATAGCCTTCCTCGTGTTGACAAAGCTCGCACACTGATGTGGCTCCAAGCGAACTCCATGCAGGTGGCCCCATCATCAGCCAGCCCTCGTTAGATTCCTCAAGGCACTTACGAAGTCCTCAAAGAACGCCAAGATACCTGTGGAGGACATAAATCCCATTAGTAGGTGCGTAGGAGAAAATTATATCCTATAGGAGCCGTCCTTGAGCTTCGTTGAAACACCAATGAAGTCTGCATGAAAGTTATAATATGAGTGTTGATGTAGAGAAGGTCGTCACGACTCTCAGACTCGAAAATAAGAATGGGCTCGAAAGCAACGTTAGGTACATACACTGACAATAACAGACTGTTACTGAAATACGTTATGAAAGAGATGATTTCGGATGTGGGAAATGATCTATCTTATATTAAGCTATATGATTAATTGTGCACTGCCCTATATCAATAACGATTATTTTAGGTAGGAAAGAAAACAGTTTAAGCGATTCCTTAGGGAACAGTATTTCCAGAGCTTGAGGAAAAGACAGTACTTGGAAATACGGCGAATCATCCAGTAACACTTGCTCTATATATATGATGGCCGCAAAGTGAAATTCATGATTGTCGTGCTTATCTAAACATAAGTTCTTTATCGTATTTTTACATTTCTTTATTTGTTTCACATTGTGAATACGTTTTAGTATATTTAATGATCATTGTACTAAAGGCTTAACTGTACAAAGAGTTTCCGATTTGCGCTGTCTAGGTCTTATATTTGTTGACATACTGCATTCCTGCTCGAAACTAACTGTGCACATTCGCGCAGATTTTTCATATACTTCTTTCTGTGAATACTCAAGCTACTTTTTTTTTTTTATATTTCACGCAGGTGAAAATTTGATATCTCAGCGTCTCATTTAGGAGACACACCCCGTGGTGTTACGAATTTCTGTTAGGAACGACTTTTGTGTAACGTTTTGTCTCGGTACGTACGTCTGATGTCACTAAAATCGCTCTCGTAGCGAACTTGACATGTTCTTGCAAGACAAATTTCTTTGATAGTATAAAACATTTAATTCATCTCAAAATATTCCGTCAATTTACGTCCACTGGTGTCCAAAATTAAAGCAACAAATCGCTATTTCCCCATCCCGTTTCTAATTCCAGATATAACCATACAAACTGCCAATAGATGTCCGTACGATCGCGTTCTGCACTGAAGATGGCATTCCGGTCAACGGACAACCAAGCCAGTGATGACATCAGCGCATCTATCAAACGGTGTAGTGTTTGACGGATAGTCTCGCGTCGATAATAGCTGTGTAGACACTCACAGAGGGTGCAATATTACACAGAGAATACTCCTACCAGACTCTGTGGTGGAGGCCCACATCAAGAATGAAAGAAGAACAGTCGCAAAATGGTGTGGTCCACTGGCTTCACGTGAATCGTATTGTTATTTCTCGGATGTGGCGACGGTTAATAAAGACCGAAACTGTATCCTGAAGACCAGGGCTGGATCGACGACATCTGGCAGCAGAAAGAGAGGACCGTTATTTGGCTGCAAGGGCACAACGGTAGCCCCTTGCACTGCTTGGCAACTGGCTTCTGAATTGGAAGCTTCCGCTGGACGTGTTGTTTCAAGGCAAAAGGTGTACAGAAGGCTTTGGCAGAGTGGTAACTGTCGGAGACTTGCTGTATGTGTACATCTGACGTGTGTTCACAGAAGAGAACGTCCAGAGTGGAGTCAAAATGCGACCAGGACAGTCGAACAGTGGGCCAATGTTATTTTCACAGATGTGTCCCGATATGGTCTGGAGAGTGATTCTTGACGGATTCTCATCTGGAGGTAATGTGGAAAACAGTTTCTGGACCCAAACATTGTGGAAAGCGACCGATAGGGAGATGGATCCCTAATGGTGTGGGCAGTGATTATGTTGACCAATAGAACACGTGTTCATGAAACTTTACATGTGAATCGGGAACGTATAACTGCTGTGAGGTATCGTGACGAGATCTTGGGACCTCAAGTGTAGCTGTTGCGAGGTACCGACGGCACAGAGTTCGTATTGATGGACAATAATGCTCGACCTCCTAGGGCACAGGTGGTTGTTGTTTTCTTGGAAAGGGAAGATATTGCATCCATGGCGTGGCCTGTTCGCTCCCAATTTTAATCACATAGAGCGTGTCTGGGATGCAGTAGGGGGACTAGTTGCATTGTATCAGCATTCATAAACCACTCTCCAAGTCTTGAGAACAGCTCTGCAGGAATAAAGGGCACTATTGCCCCAACATGGAATTGATGACGTCATTCACAGCATGCCCCGTCGTTGTAATGCCTCTGTTGGTGCCACGCCCTACAGTGAGCACATTTGTAGGAATGTGTGTGCAAATCTTTTAAGTTGCAAAAAACGAAGAAGATATTTGTCTGCCGTTGAAGTTGTTTTCGTTATGCATTCTTTACATTCTTTCTACTTTCGTATCACCTGTTTACACTGTTCTGTGTTAAAATAAATTCAACCTTTCAATATTTTAGTTTATTGCTTTAATTTTGGACAGCAGTGTATCTGGGATAAGCTACACTTAGTTTTTGACTGGAATACCCTTTTTAAATTATGAAGATACTAGGGGTAAGATGCTGGGACCGAAAAGGCTATTGCATGAAAGAGAAGCAATATCTCAGAAGGGAGTGAGACCAGGTTGTAGCCTACCTCCAATGTCATTCAATCTGTACATTGAGCAATCAGCAAAGGAAGCCAAAGAAAATCTTGAAGTATGAATTGAATTCCTAAGAGAAGAAATAGAAACTTTGAGGTTTGCTAATGACACTGTAATAATGCCAGAGGGAGCAGAGAACTTGCAAGAGCAGATCAACGGAATGGACAATGTCTTGAAAGGAAGATAAAAGATGAACGTCTAGAAAGCAAAACAAAGATAATGGAATATATTCCAGTTAAATCTGGTAATAAGAAGGGAAGTGGGTTAGGAAACGAGATGTTTAAAGTAAAAGGTGAGTTTTGTTATTTGGTAACAAAATAACTGATGATGACAGAAACATAGGGTGTATCAAACGCAGAGTGGCAATGGCAAGGAAAGTGTTTCTGAAGAAGAGAAATTCCTTAACATTAAATGTAGATTTAAGTATTAGGAAGTCTTTTCGGACAGTATTTGTACCTAGTTTAGCCATGTACGGAAGTGAAACATTCGACGATGAATAGTTTAGACAAGAAGAGAATAGAAATACTGAAGATCATGCACCTAATGAGGAGGTACTGAACAGAACTGGCAGGAAAGGAAGTTTGTGGCACAACTTGACCATAAGAAGTCATCCGTTGATAGGACACATTCTGTGACATCTGTAAAACACCAACCTAGTACTTTAAAAATCGTAGAAGGTGACCTAGACATGAATACAGTAGGCAGATTCAAAAGGATATAGACTTCTGTAGCATCATGGAGAGCTACATCTTCCGAATGAAGAGCACAACAGCAACGTATTTATTTTATTTGACCATTAGTGGGAATTATGGGAGTTGCCGTAGGAAGGTGAATAGAGGGTGACTTATGGTGAGGGTTGCGGCACTTCGTTTCAATACTTTCTACTAACGTAATGAGAAGTACTTCTTGGACGTCAGTGTGCCCCTTCCTTGGAACTGCAAATAATTATACAGTGGGAACAGAATGACAGAGGAGCAGGAAAGTCGGATATGTGCCCTTCTGGCACAGTTTGCGGTAGTGAAGAAAGAACTGGTGTTGTTGAACAATGGCAGTTGCGGCGAGGGGATGGGGGGTACGGTTTGGCTACCGGCAGTCGATAGGGGAGCTGTGAAGAGAAGGACACGGCCTAACTTTTTCTTGTGGCTACAAGAAATGATTTCCAGCTGCCAGGATTGAGGGGAGAGGATCGTCAAGGTGTAGTAGTAGGGTATGTCCATCTCATTCTGCCAGTGAGTAGCAAAATACCACTAACGTTAGAAAGACGGGTACGGCTGATGAATGACGGTCATGGCACAATGGCATACCCTCATTTACTGGATAAGTTAGGGGAAGACTATCAGGTCACGAGCATTTTAAAGCCGAGTTCTGCGCTGAATCATTGACAGGCGTTTGAGGGCCTTTTTGTAAGTACTTCATGAAAGACGATCAGGGTGGTGGTAGTGGGTGAGGAAGAGAGCAGCTTGACAAGAGTAAATATAGGATATAAGACGCGTGTGGCGATCTCAACGAGACAGCTTCCCTAACTAATAACACCAAGGTGCATTTACTTTAGTTGTTACAAGGACTTGATGGGCCTCGTCTTTCTCTGCGGCGAGTTAAAATTGAGTTATAAAGGAGCTGATGGCTGACGATCAGATAGACATTTCGGTGTCGTGTGTTGGGACATGGGCTTAGACCAGGTATGTTACGCGCCTTAAAATGCGGACAACAGGATATTCGTGGAGCAAATTGCTGAGTGCACAGAAGGTGGGTAAGGGACAATCACCTGTTTCATGGGTAGGAGAACGAGGTCCTTTTTAAGAATAAAGCATGGCTGTCATAAAAGATGTTTACACTTGGGCAACATGTAATAAATTAAGCTCCACTTCTGTATCCGTGCTCAACAAAACAGGGTGAAATGCAAGACACAGGGTACTTCTCATTGTAGCAGTTATCGAGTTTTCTTACTGTTCCATTCACAGAATGAGTAGAGCAAGAATGAATGTTTAAATGACTATATATGCTTTAATTAAGCTAATCCAATCCTCTCAGTCCCTTTGGGAGCGATACACAGAGGGTTATAGTATATTCCTAACTTCATCAATTAAACCCCGTTCTTGAGACTTTGTAAACTGGCTTTCGGTCGACAGTCTGCGTCAGTCTACAGGTCCTGCAAGTTCAGATTCTTCAACTTACCTGTAACACTCTCATACTGGTCAAACAAGCCTTTAACCAATCGTGCTGCCGTCCTCTCTATACGATAAGTATTCCCTATTAATTATACATGGCCTCCCAAAAAAACGTCGACAAGTTGTAAGTGAAAAACATTAAAAAAATGTCTGGCAAACATGGGCCTTAAAATGCATACCTTACGATCTATGAGCACTCGTTCATCTTCGATACTATGAAACAGATCTCTTCTACTTCAAGAACGCTGCTTTCCGTATTTTGGGAATAGGTAGTAAGGACCATACAAAGAAAAAAAGTTTACCGTAAATATGGGGTCTAAAATGCATGACAATGAATACTTATTCATATTCGCTAATGTGAAACACATGTCTCCTACTGAACAAGTGCTAATGGCTCTAAAGTTAAGCATTAAGAGCGTACATTTACTAGACATTTTTTTTTCTTAGTTTGGTGTAAGGAACTTGGCCCTATAGCTTGTAAATGTTTTTTTAGCACACTCCGTATTTTGTACGCGTCTTGTATTTTGCACGTGTCTTGTATTTTGTACGAGTCTAACACAGTTGAGAAATATCATAAGGTTGGTTGCATGAGTGATTTTCTGGCCATTTAGTCTGTAGATATATTACATTACTCTATTATTCTGCCAATAAATGGAAGTCTGCCACTTGCTGTATGACTGTTCAATTACATATGTCAACAAAGTGCTACACCCAAGTGTCTGTGTGAGATAACCAATTCTAGCTGTGACTTGATTAAAATGTAGCCATACAATACTATTTTTATCGCACTATATGAAGTGCTACATTTTACATTTTTGAACACGTAAAGGAAGTTGCCAGTATTTGCATCATTACGAAATCCTAGCAAAACTTTACTGAATATTTTTGTAGTTTTTTTTTGGACAATACTTCATTATAGATTAGCATTTGCATCATCCGTGAAAAGTCTGAGATTGCTGTTAATATTGTTCGTGAGGTAACTATTTACATCATGACTGTCAAGGGTCCCATCATACTCACCTGGGGCACACTCGAAGTTACATCTATATCCGTCGATGACGCTTCACCCAAGAAAACCGGCTGCCTCCTCCCTACCAACTAATACAGTCACAAATTTTGCACGATACCCCATACGACTGCTCTTCCCAATAAGCGTAGCTGTCGTACTAAATGAAATGCTTTTCTTAAATCGAGGAATACTGCATCTATATGACTGTCCTAAGCTTTCAGTGAAATAAAGGCGCTTTGGGTTTCACATGATCGATGTTTTAGAAGCAAGCAGATGGTCATCGTGTTCGAGATACGTCTTTCCGTTTAGACTTAGAATATTTTCTAAAGTTCTTCAACAAACGGTTGTTAGGTACACTGGACGGTAGTTATTGAATCACATCTGCCGGCCGATGGGGCGGAACGGTTCTTGGCGCTTCGGTCTGTCTCCGATGAACACTCACCATCGAGGACAATGTACTCAGTCCTATTGTTTAAAAAGTCTTCCACGCACTCACATATCTGGGTGTCCCACCAGTATGTTGAGTCCTTTGCCCACAACCTGAAGTAGGACGCATTGTCGAACACTTTCCGGAGACCTAGGAATAGGGAATCTGCCCGTTGCCACCCATCCATGGTTGGTAAAATTTCGTGTGATAAACGAGCAAGTGGAATTTCGGACGACTGATGCTTTGTAATCGGTACTGATCAGAGACAGAAACTTGCCGGTCAAAAGCAAATTAGCTTTCTTCTCTTCCTTCTTCCTCAAGATACAAAACCAGAGAAGGTTTTAATGTTGGACGCAAGAGTCTGGAGTGGAGTCGACGTTCTAACCCTTCACAAATGTGTTCCATTTCTTTTAGGTTGAAATTCTGGGCAGGCAGTGCATTTTCCCTACGGTATTGTCGACAGTTTCCTCACAGACGCTACATTAAGACAGAGTACACCATTTTTCTGACAAAAAAAAAAATCATCATCTACGAAATGATCCTCTCCTGTAAGGAGTACATACTGCCTCCACCTGTGAACATTTCCTTTCACACCACATTCAGCATTTTCTTAAGCATCTTAGCCTCACGTCCTCAGTATTTCACTGTTGGCACCATACGTGATGGCTAACAATATTCTTCTCAAGCTCCATCGGATTTCCACCAGCGTGTAGCGTGGTTCATCACTCTAAATCATTCGTTTCCAGTCATCCACTGTCCAATGGCGCCGCTTTTTAGATTACTTCAAGTGTCACAGCAGAAAATCTGTAGCTTACCAAGAGATGCATGCCAATTGAGCCCCATTATTTTTAACTCCCTACGTAAAATCCTTGTGCTAGTTGGACTGCTGTTACCACTTTGGAACTCATGAGTGACTTCTACTGCTGATTTCAAGCGACCCTTAACGACCACCCTCTGCGACATTTAGACGGTCCGTGTCTGTCAGTACATGGGGTCTGGCTGGTCTTAGTTTATCTGTGTTCGTTGTGTCGCAATTCCATTTCGCATTAACGCAACAAACAGTCGTCTTGTGCAGCTTTAGAAGGGTAGAAATGTCCCTGATGGGTTTGGTAACTCAGTTGACATCCAGTGAACAGCCCCAGTCACTGAGCTCTCCAGGCTGACCTATTCTGCTGTTGCCACTTCTCTGCTAACAACACAGTACTTCCCGCCTACCTCTATACTTGCGACACCACCTCTTGTTACATCTGATGGTCAGTCCCGCATTACATAGGAGTGGCCGAACACCTTTGATCAGACAGTGTATTTCATAAGTAAATCAGACTACAGAATTAAAGACAGAGACCTCAATGTCCGCGTAGGGTCTAGTAACGAAAGGAATCCACAACGAGACCCTATCATTACAGTACACGATCACAATACAATGTTTTCTGAAAAAAAGACCATGCTCCCAAGAACTATAGCGCATAGTATTAATATCTTGTCATTCCCCCGAGTTCAACACTCCACTCATAGTTGAGGTCAGTAATCAGCTTTCCGTACAGATGGCACGGGTTTAGCACGTTGTAGTTTTTTGAAGTCAACAACCGGTGTCCGTACTATGTACATTACAATGTTGAGACATACGATGAAACACAGCAAAACAATTTTTGTAGTGCAAGTTATCTCTTGCGTAATATGTATGAGCGTAAGAAAATTGTATACATGGAAGAATACATGAATGAATAAATAAATATATATTTGTTCATATCGATACTTAAAATATTGGGAAGTTTGTTTGCTTGAATATTGCTCTCAGTTACTATAATGTTGATAATACTTCGGGGCCCTTTTACAGGTGTTATTTATTCCTTACATAAACATGTGCAATGAGGATTATGTGTAATGTGTATCCTCGACACCTGTTCAACGTTGCTTTGGTTGCTAGGCGTACCAAACGCAGTTTATCAGCGTCTTTAATTCCGCATACAATGTATCATTAGAAATCGTTTGGACTTGGAAAACTGAATAATAGTTTATGATTATCACCTGCATAAACATTTACATCAACTACAGAAGAATTAAACCAAAGATTGTACATTAACGTAAAAATAATGTAGCCATGAAAACATTCGATTACTTCACAAGATAATTTAAGATGCTGAAGAAGTAGACTGAAGAGCCAAAGATACTGAAACACCTGCCTAATATCGTGCAGGGACCCCGCGAGCACGCGGAACTGCCTCCACATGACAGGGCATGGCTCGACAAATGTCTGAATTAGTGCTGGAGGGAACTGACAACATCAATTCCGCCGGGCTGTCCATAAATCCGTTAGAGCACGAGGGGCAACAACTCCTCCGCGTCGTTGAATACATAACACACGGATACAACACAAAGAAAGCAACTGGGGAGGTGTTCCTGGACATCAAAAAGCCTTCGATCGTCTGTGGCACAACGGCCTAATACGCAAACTCAGCGACGCAGGGTTCCCCGACGGGCTCGTACGTCTCATACACTCAAATCTCACGGACAGGAGTTTCAACACCGACGTGCAGGGCAAACAGTCGACCCGACATGGTATCCAGGCAGGAGCACCCCAAGCAAGCATCCTAGGGCCCTCACTCTTTAAATCTCTATATTAATGACCTCCCAGCTACACGCAACACGACGGTAGCAATCTACGCGGATGTCACTGCCATCCTCGCGCAAGATTGGAAGCCGTCTAACATTAACTCACTACTACAGACTGCACTCAGAGTGGTAGAGCCTTGGCTGGTGAAATGACGTGTTAGACTAAACTTCGACAAGTCCGAAGCCGTTCTGTCCACTAGAAGACCAAAACTACTGCGCAAACACCAACACTGCAACCCAATAACTCTACGTGCACGCCCAATACGTTTCCGCGAGAAGGTCAAATACCTCGGTGTCTGACTGGATCGGAAACTACTCTGGGGGGACCACATTCAACACGTGACCAACAAAGCAAACACGAGAGTCAAACAACTCTTCCCTATGCTTAACAGGCGTAGCACACTGAATAGGAGGATGTCCACGTCCATGTATATCACACTTAACAGACCTCTGATGACGTATACTGCTCCCGTCTAGGGATACACTGCGCCCACACGCCTGCGCCGTCTGCAGCTCATACTGAACAAAGTACTCAGAATCATAAGCAACGTTCCGCGCTACACACGCACCGCGGATCTTCACAGGGAATATCAGCTAGATACCATCTTGCAGGTATTCCAAAAACTCTACACACGACTGTACAGAAACACGAGACACTCGCGTAACCCGTTTATCTTTTCTCTGGGTGACTACGACCACAACCATAGATGCAAACATAATAGACCAAAGACACTATTAGCAAGAAACTAAACTTCTATGGTCCATAGCACACTAACACGACAGTACTGGCGAGCCACTGCAACACAGTTACGACTGGCAACCCTAGATGCTCGAGCCGCCGAAAAACAGGCAATCGTAGGGTAACCGTACTGTACACAGAACGCAAACCAGCCAGACACACACCCTACACTGTGAGCTGATCTATGACCGATCGCCCACTAATGTATGACGACCCTTAACTGTTACAGGGACGCAGCAGCTGTAGCGAGCCCTACAGCGAGTACTCGCAACGACAAAGGCAAAGATGCACTATACCTCACACTAACATAACCACACCTTGCATGCACTGTCGCAGCTAGCTTGCCGCTACTGACCTTACTACCTGTTCTACAGTCGCAGAGGTTTTTTCCCATGGCGCTTGTCTTGGCATTTTTTCCCTCTGCCCTTACAAACCGCTACCCTTCTTGCGCTTTCTTCCACTTTCTGTCACTTGATGGACCTTGTCAATGGGTAATCCTACCCAAACGCATGGACAACATCACAGCCCGCATCCTGTGACTCACGATTTGGAAAATAACATGTTACACGGAGGTATCAGTAGAAATTTTGGTTTGGTCACCACGTTGGTGTGGGTGAGGAGGGGCCCCATCCTACAGGGTGTGGAGATCTCTTCTGAGCAGCACGTTGCAAGGCATCCGAGATACGCTCACTAATGATCATAGCTGAGGAATCTGGTGGCTAGCGGAAGTATTTAAACTCGGAAGTGTCATTCTGTGGCATTCTTGACGTGTGGGATGTCGCATTGTCCTTTAATAATTGTGAAAGTCCATCAGAATGCACAACGGACATGAGTGGATGGAAGTTGTCAGACAGGATGCTTATGTGCGTTTCACCTGTCAGAGTTGTATCTAAACTTATTAGGGGTCTCATATCACTTGCACACGTCCATACTATTACAGAGTCTACATCAGCTTCAATGGTCTCCTGCTGACATGCAGGGTTCATGGATTCATGTCTTCATACACGTACAGGTCCATCCACTCGATACTATTTGAAACAAGACTCGCCCGACCATGCAAGATGTTCCAGTCATCAGTTCCCAATGTCGGTATTGACGGGCGCAGGCGAGGAGTAAAGCCTTGTGTCGTGCAGTCATCAAGGTCACACGAGTGGGCCTTCGGCTCCGAAAGTCCATGTCGATGATGTTTTGTTGAATGGTTCGCACACTGACTCTTGTTGATGGCCCAGCATTGAAATGTGCAGCAGTTTGCGGAAGGGTTGCACTTCTGTCACGCTGAACGATTATGTTCAGTCGTCGTTGATCCCGTTCTTGCAGGATCTTTTTCCGGCCGAATTCCTGGAATTCACGGTACACTCGTGAAATGGCCATACGGGAAAATCTCGACTTCATCACTACCTCGGAGGTGCTGTGTCTCATCGTTCATGCGCCTAGTAGAACACTACGTTCAATCGCTCTTACATCTTGATAACCTGCCACTGTTGCAGCTGTAAACGATCTAACAACTGCGGCCAGACACTTGTTGTCTTATATAGGCGTTGCCGACTGCAGCGCCGTATTTTGCCTGTTTGCATATCACTTTATTTGAATTAGCATGCCTACAGCAGTTTCTCTGGCGCTTCTGTGTATATGCACAAGTCTCAATATATGTTGAAATTTGTCTTATTACACGTTGATATCTGTACTCGGAATCTGAAATGCCTCGTTTAAATTGTCAGCAATGATAAGATAGTGTATACTTCTGGAACGAGTTGAAACTTTACGAGATACTGAGATATTGCAAGCTTAATGCATGGAACATGAGAACAACTAACTTACTAATTAAGTAATGAAGTTTTGTATGTTTTTAGGTAAACGTAACAGTGTGGCGACAGGAGAATAATTATATCACGATCCTGAATTCAAAATGGACGTCTACTCCGAGTGAATGGGATCAATGTGAAAAGTGTGAGTTCCTAGTCATTGCTTCAGGTTCTGACTGATGCCGTCAGAAGAATGTGACTGACATGAGTCAAACATTATGTCTACATCAATAAGAACGAAATTTCAGAGATATTACTCGTAAAATACTATCGTTAACTATCAGTGAATGCCTTCAACATCAACATGGTTTTTAATAGTGCTATGATGTCATGAATAAGGTCACAAAAAATGACTTCAGACGTACAGTGAAAGCATTGCTGCGATTCTTCCGTAGATATCGGAGGCGCCGAGAGAACTGCAGATCCCTGAAACATGATCATTGAAAGATATATATTAGTCATTACAACAACGTTTAGTCACTTGTAAGGAATTTTATATAAATGTGCTTAGTGGTGACGGTGGAGGGGAGATGCATTAATTTAGCATAAAAGTGTAATATAATTTTTATGACTACTTGAAAGTTGTAGGTTTTTCCATCTGTCTGTGATAATTATTGAGAGGAGGAATAAGTGTAAGAGCTCTTGTGCTCCTCAGAGTAATAATGAAACACGCACGAGCGTCGACCCCATTTTCGGTCGCACTGATAACTAGACCGAATAGGGCTCCTTATCATAGTTATATGGCAATGCAAGCAAATAATTGCATCTCACCGTGTACTTTTAAACTGTTTGTCGTTTCGACCGTGTGCCTTGTCCACACCACGTACCTAATAATCCCGCGGCGGTCGTACTATTCTGCTCCACAGCTGGCTTCCCTGAAATTATCTATCGAAATACGCAGGCAAGTTAGGGGATCCACCCAACGTCTAAACACAACACTGTTCTACGTCTGGTATGAACATCTATATTCTGAATCGATGAAAGAAAGTCGCAGGTTGCACTATTTACATACTAAATCAGAAGTGTTATCCCAATTAATGGATATTTAACAGTCCACAATATCACTCAGACGAGCGTACGCGTAACCGACACGACGCGGGAGATTGTTGATGATGCGGAAGCCGAATGATGGCACGAAAGTTCTTACGCTCGTCACGCATACACAGATATTTGGTACCAGTCCTCCATGACACTAGTAATGATATGGCACTGTTCGTAAAGTTAATTTTTCAGTTCTCACATGTACGAGCGTTCGCGTAACCGTTGCGGCGCGGTTGATTGTTGATGATGCGTAACGCGGTGATCGAACGCACGTTCTCACGCCCGCTACAAGACACTGGCACTTAAATACTCTCTTTTGTGGTAAATAGTATTACTGATTCACATTAATTCATTCTTGGAGACCGAAAACGGCGCGGAAGATTGATGAACGGTGTGACGCGCAACGAGAGGCTACACAAATACCGGGAGATCAAAAAGTCAGTAAAAATTTGAAAACTGAATAAATCACGGAATAATGTAGATAGAGAGGTACAAATTGACACACATGCCTGGAATGACATGAGGTTCTATTAGAACCAAAAAAATACAAAAATTCAAAACTTTCTGACAGATGGCGCTTCATCTGATCAGAATAGCAATAATTAGCATAACAAAGTAAGACAAAGCAAAGATGATGATCTTTACAGGAAATTCTCAATATGTCCACCATCATTCCTCAACAATAGCTGTAGTCGAGGAATAATGTTGTGAGCAGCACTGTAAAGCAGGTCCGGAGTTACGGTGAGGCATTGGCGTCGGATGTTGTCTTTCAGCATCCCTAGAGATGTCGGTCGATTACGATACACTTGCGACTTCAATCAACCCCAAAGCCAATAATCGCACGGAATGATGTCTGGGGACCTGGGAGGCCAAGCATGAGGAAAGTGGCGGCTGAGCACACGATCATCACCAAACGACGCGCGCAAGAGATCTTTCACACGTCTAGCGATATGGGGTGGAGCGCCATCCGGCATAAACATCGTACGTTCCAGCAGGTGGTTATCAGCCAGGCTGGGGATTTTGCGATTCTATAACATAACGGCGTACCTCTCACCCGTCACGGCGGCAGTTACTAACGTTTTGCTGTCCAGCGCCATCTGTCGGACATTTTGTGAACTTTGTTTGCTTTTTTTGTTCTAATCAAACCCCATGTCATCCCAACCATATGTGTCCATTTTTACCTCTCTATCTACATTATTCCGTGGTTTATTAAGTTTTCAATTTCATACTGACTTTTTGATCACCCGCTATGTCATTGGTGGCACTGCTCTTCAAAATGGTTCAAATGGCTTTGAGCACTATGCGACTTAACTTCTGAGGTCATCAGTCGCCTAGAACTTAGAACTAATTAAACCTAACTAACCTAAGGACATCACACACATCCATACCCGAGGCAGGATTCGAACCTGCCTCGGGCTCAAGACTGTAGCGCCTAGAACCGCACGGCCACTCCGGGCGGCCAAGAGGCACTGCTCTCTTTTAATTACATCATTACCCACTTTCCTCTGAATCACTTCCATATCCCATCACTTTACTGTAATAGCACTTGCAGCAACACTTCTACTTCCATAATAACAATGCTTCTCACATGCAGAGCTACACAACACAACAGCTCCGTGTCCCGCGCTCGACTCTGCAGACGCGGCTGCCCGCAAAGATACTCCACTACTAAGCCAGCGATATGACAATACGCTTACAACAGCTCTTAGATGGTAGCTGCAATGACAACCAATTTTTTTTCTACCATGAAGGGATTTTGATGATCCATGCTATCCACTCAAACGTTCATTGTTCAACTGGTCCTTCTTGGTGTTTGATCTTCAGGTACCTAAACAGGTTTGAAGTCGCTCTCCACGATACTCTATACTGTGCAAGCCTACCCATCCCTATATAATAACTGTACCCTAAATCGATTTGAAACTATAGTAGTTTCTGAAGTCAGTCCCCAGTCTCGTCCACTATTTTCACCTCGAACACTCTCCTCCATACGACATTACTGGTTTGCTTGATGCCTCAAGATGTTGCATAAATTTCATTCCTCCTGTTTCGATTCATTACCTCCCAACGAGCATGTGAGCATGTGAGAACTGTGGCAGGGAAGGCGAATGGTAGATATCGGTTTATTGAGTGAATTTTCGGAAAGTGAGGTTCTCATTTAATGGGGACCACAAATAGGGCGCTGGTGCGAACCAGAGTATTATTCGAGTGTTTGGGGTCCGTACCAGGTCGGAAAAAACACATCGAAGCAATTCAGAGTTGGGCTGCTAGATTTGTTACCGGTAGGTTCGAACAACACGTAGATGTTACGGAGATGCTTCAGGAACTCAAACGGGTATCACTGTACTGAAGGTGACCTTCTGTTTGAAGAACTCTGTTGAGAAAATTTGCAGAACCGGCATTTGAAGCTGACTGCCTAACGATTCTAATGCCGCCAGCACACCTTGCGCGCAAGAACGGACAATATAAGACAACGAGAAACGATGGATCATACGGAAGCAGCAGACAGTCGTTTTTCCTTCGCTCTGTTTGCGAATGGAACACGAAACGAAATGAGTATTGTAACATCAACGTGATAAATTTTTGGCTACAGTGAGACGAGAGGAAATTATACCTCTAACAGTTATAAACGTTATCTATCTGACACATGAAAAAACAGTGAAAACGATTATATATATATTAATTATTTATATAATATTCTATGATGTAATTGGACATATCGATGTGTATCATACAAAGACAATGATAATTGTAAATTCCTTTTATGATCTGCGTTTGTCTTCTTTTGTTTTTACCTTTTGTTGGTTGGCTTTTGTAGGTTGCGGACGCATATCAAACTCAGGTCTGTTAAGAAGCTGTAATTATTTGTTAATTATTACTTGAAAATAGAGTTCTTGGGATACATTACGCGTGTCTACCTCTCGTCTTCTCGGCACTAATTTTTGAGTCCGCAGCTTATGTTCTCGCGGTCGCGTTCTCGCTTCCCGAGCTCGTGGTCCCGGGTTGGATTCCCGGCGGGGTCAGGGATTTTCACCTGCCTCGAGATGACTGGGTGCTTGTGTTGTCCTCATCATTTCATCATCATTCATGAATGTAGTGAGATTGGGCTGAGCGAAGGTTGGGAATTTGTACAGGCGCTGATAACCGCGTAGTTGAGCGCCCCCACAAACCAAACATCATTATCATCTAATTTTTGATGGTGCGCATTACTTGTCCAATATACAGGGTGGTCCATTGATAGTGACCAGGCCAAATTTCTCACGAATTAAGCATCAAACGACAAAACTAGAAAGAACGAAACTCGTCTAGCTTGAAGGGGGAAAACAGATGGTGCTATGGTTGGCCCGGTATATGGCGCTGCCATAGGTCAAACGGATATCAACTGCGTTTTTTATAAATAGGAACCCCCTTTTTTTGTTACATATTCGTGCAGTACGTAAAGAATTATGAATGTTTTAGTTGCACCACTTTTTTCTCTTTGTGATAGATGGCGCTGTAATAGTCACAAACGTATAAGTACGTAGTGTCACGTAACATTCCGCCAGTGCGGACGGTATTTGCATCGTGATACATTACCCGTGTTAAAATGGACCGTTTACAAATTGCGGAAAAGGTCGAAATCGTGTTGATTTATGGCTATTGTGATCAAAATGCCCAACGGGCATGTGCTATGTATACTGCTCGGTATCTTGGACGACATCATCCAAGTGTCCGGACCGTTCGACGGATAGTTACGTTATTTAAGGAAACAGGAAGTGTTCAGCCACATGAGAAACGTCAACCACGACCTGCAACAAATGATGATGCCCACGTAGGTGTTTTAGCTGCTGTCGCGTCTAATCCGGAGATCAGTAGCAGACGAATTCCGCGAGACCAGGAATCTCAACAACGTCGGTGTTGAAAATGCTACATCAACATCGATTGCACCCGTACCATAGTTCTATGCAGCAGGAATTGCATGGCGACGGCTTTGAACGTCGTGTACAGTTCTGCCACTGGGCACAAGAAAAATTGCGGGACGATGACAGATTTCTTGCACGCGTTCTATTTAGCGACGAAGCGTCAATCACCAACAGCGGTAACGAATGCCGGCATAATATGCACTATTGGGCAAAGGAAAATTCACGATGGCTGCGACTAGTGGAACATCAGCGACCTTAGCGGGTTAATGTTGTTGTTGTTGTTGCTGTGGTCTTCAGTCCTGAGACTGGTTTGATGCAGCTCTCCATGCTACTCTATCCTGTGCAAGCTTTTTCATCTCCCAGTACCTACTGCAACCTACATCCTTCTGAATTTGCTTAGTGTAATCATCTCTTCGTCTCCCTCTACGATTTTTACCCTCAACGCTGCCCTCCAATGCTAAATTGGTGATCCCTTGATGCCTCAGAACATGTCCTACTAACCGATCCCTTCTTCTGGTCAAGTTGTGCCACAAACTTCTCTTCTCCCCAATCCTATTCAATACTTCCTCTTAGTTATGTGATCTACCCATCTAATCTTCAGCATTCTTCTGTAGCATCACATTTCGAAAGCTTCTATTCTCTTCTTGTCAAAACTAGTTATCGTCCATGTTTCACTTCCATACATGGCTACACTCCATACGAATACTTTCAGAAATGACTTCATGACACTTAAATCAATACTGGATGTTAACAAATTTCTCTTCTTCAGAAACGCTTTCCTTGCCATTGCCAGCCTACATTTTATATCCTCTCTACTTCGACAATCATCAGTTATTTTGCTCCCCAAATAGCAAAACTCCTTTACTACTTTAGGTGCCTCATTTCCTAATCTAATTCCCTCAGCATCACCCGACTTAATTAGACTACATTCTATTATCCTTGTTTTGCTTTTGTTGATGTTCATCTTATATCCTCTTTTCAAGACACTGTCCATTCCGTTCAACTGCTCTTCCAAGTCCTTTGCTGTCTCTGACAGAATTACAATGTCATCGGCGAACCTCAAAGTTTTTATTTCTTCTCCATGAATTTTAATACCTACTCCGAATTTTTCTTTTGTTTCCTTTACTGCTTGCTCAGTATACAGATTGAACAACATCGGGGAGAGGCTACAACCCTGTCTTACTCCCTTCCCAACCACTGCTTCCCTTTCATGTCCCTCGACTCTTATAACTGCCATCTGGTTTCTGTACAAATTGTAAATAACCTTTCGCTCCCTGTATTTTACCCCTGCCACCCTTAGAATTTGAAAGAGAGTATTCCAGTCAACATTGTCAAAAGCTTTCTCTAAGTCTACAAATGCTAGAAACGTAGGTTTGCCTTTCCTTAATCTTTCTTCTAAGATAAGTCGTAAGGTCAGTATTGCCTCACGTGTTCCATTGTTTCTACGGAATCCAAACTGATCTTCCCCGAGGTTGGCTTCTACTAGTTTTTCCATTCGTCTGTAAAGAATTCGTGTTAGTATTTTGCAGCTGTGACTTATTAAGCTGATAGTTCGGTAATTTTCAAATCTGTCAACACCTGCTTTCTTTGGGATTGGAATTATTATATTGTTCTTGAAATCTGAGGGTATTTCGCCTGTTTCATACATCTTGCTCATCAGATGGTAGAGTTTTGTCAGGACTGGCTCTCCCAAGGCCGTCAGTAGTTCCAATGGAATGTTGTCTACTCCGGGTCCCTTGTTTCGACTCAGGTCTTTCAGTGCTCTGTCAAACTCTTACGCAGTGTCATATCTCCCATTTCATCTTCATCTACATCCTCTTCCATTTCCATAATTTTGTCGTCAAGTACATCGCCCTTGTATAGACCCTCTATATGCTCCTTCCACCTTTCTGCTTACATTTCTTTGCTTAGAACTGGGTTTCCATCCGAGCTCTTGATATTCATACAAGTCGTTCTCTTATCTCGAAAGGTCTCTTTAATTTTCCTGTAGGCAGTATCTATCTTACCCCTAGTGAGATAGGCCTCTACATCCTTACATTCGTCCTCTAGCCATCCCTGCTTAGCCATTTTGCACTTCCTGTCGATCTCATTTTGGAGACGTTTGTATTCCTTTTTGCCTGCTTCATTTACTGCATTTTTGTATTTTCTCCTTTCATCAATTAAATTCAATATTTCTTCTGTTACCCAAGGATTTCTACTAGCCCTCGTATTTTTACCTACTTGATCCTCTGCTGCCTTCGCTACTTCGTCCCTCAAAGCTACCCATTCTTCTTCTACTGTATTTCTTTCCCCCATTCCTGTCAATTGTTCCCTTATGCTCTCCGTGAATCTCTGTACAACCTCTGGTTCTTTCAGTTTATCCAGGTCCCATCTCCTTAAATTCCCACCATTTTGCAGTTTCTTCAGTTTTAATCTACAGGTCATAACCAATAGATTGTGGTCAGAGTCCACATCTGCCCCTGGAAATGTCTTACAATTTAAAACCTGGTTCATAAATCTCTGTCTTACCATTATATAATCTATCTGATACCTTTTAGTATCTCCAGGATTCTTCCATGTATACAACCTTCTTTCATGATTCTTAAACCAAGTGTTAGTTATGATTATGTTTTGCTCTGTGAAAAATTCTACCAGGCGGCTTCCTCTTTCATTTCTTAGCCCCAATCCATATTCACCTACTATGTTTTCTTCTCTCCCTTTTCCTACACTCGAATTCCAGTCACCCATGACTATTAAATTTTCGTCTCCCTTCACAATCTGAATAATTTCTTTTATTTCATCATACATTTCTTCAATTTCTTCGTCATCTGCAGAGCTAGTTGGCATATAAACTTGTACTACTGTAGTAGGTGTTGGCTTCGTATCTATCTTGGCCACAAAAATGCGTTCACTATGCTGTTTGTAGTAGCTTACCCGCATTCCTATTTTCCTATTCATTATTAAACCTACTCCTGCATTACCCCTATTTGATTTTGTGTTTATAACCCTGTAGTCACCTGACCAGAAGTCTTGTTCCTCCTGCCACCGAACTTCACTAATTCCCACTATATCTAACTTTAACCTATCCATTTCCCTTTTTAAATTTTCTAACCTACCTGCCCGATTAAGGGATCTGACTTCTCACGCTCCGATCCGTAGAACGCCAGTTTTCTTTCTCCTGATAACGACATCCTCTTGAGTAGTCCCCGCCCGGAAATCGGAATGGGGGACTATTTTACCTCCGGAATATTTTACCCAAGAGGACGCCATCATCATTTAATCATACAGTAAAGCTGCATGACCTCGGGAAGAATTACGGCTGTAGTTTCCCCTTGCTTTCAGCCGTTCGCAGTACCAGCACAGCAAGGCCGTTTTGGTTATTGTTACAAGGCCAGATCAGTCAATCATCCCGACTGTTGCCCTTGCAACTACTGAAAAGGCTGCTGCCCCTCTTCAGGAACCACACGTTTGTCTGGCCTCTCAACAGATATCCCTCCGTTGTGGTTGCACCTACGGTACGGCTATCTGTATCGCTGAGGCACGCAAAAACGCTTGCCACCAACGGCAAGGTCCACGGTTCATGGCGGGGGGGGGGGGGGGGGGGGCGGGTTAATGTATGGTGCGGTATTATGGGAGGAAGGATAATTGGACCCCATTTTTTCGATGACAATCTGAATGGTGGAATGTATGCTGATTTCCTACTACCAGACGTTTCACTGCATGGTAGAATGGCGATGTACTTGCAACATGATGGATGTCCGGCACTTAGCTCGCGTGCAGTTGAAGCGGTATTGAATAGCATACTTCATGAGAGGTGGATTGGTCGTCGAAGAACCATACCATGGCCCGCACGTTCACCGGATCTGACGTCCCCGGATTTCTTTCTGTGGGGGAAGTTGAAGGATATGTGCTATCCTGATCCACCGACAACGCCTAACACGCGTCAGCGTATTGTCAATGCATGTGCGAACATTACGGAAGGCGAACTTCTCGCTGTTGAGAGGAATGTCGTTACATGTTTTGCCAAATGCTCTGAGGCTGACGGACATCATTTAGAGCATTTATTGAATTAATGTGGTATTTACAGGTAAACACGCTGTAACAGCATGCGTTCTATGAAATGATAAGTTCACAAAGGTACATGTATCACATTGGAACAACCGAAATAAAATGTTCAAACGTACCTACGTTCTGTATTTTAATTTAAAAAACCTACCTGTAACCAACTGTTCGTCTAAAATTGTGAGCCATATGTTTGTGTCTATTACAACGCCATCTATCACAAAGCGAAAATAGTGATCCAACTAAAACATTCATATTTCATTACGTACTACAGGAGTATCTAATAAAAATGAGGGTTCGGATATTAAAAAAAAACCCAGTTGATATCCATTTGACCTATGGCAGTGCCATCTATCGGGCCAACCATAGCGCAATCTGGTTTCCCCCTTCAAGCTAGACAAGTTTCGTTCTTTGAAGTTTTTTCGTTTGACGCTTATTTCGTGAGATATTTGTCCCGGTCACGATTAATGGACCAACCTGTATATCTTGCCACCTTGGCACCGAATCTTAAATACTTCGGGCTTGTGCCAACCAAAGTCATTTTTCACGCTCCCCAGCAATGACTGCGTTGTTTTCGGTAGGTAAAAGGCACTTCATACTCGGTGCTTTGTAAGTATGCGCCAGCTTTGCCGAAATCACTCCGGTGTACGGTACAAAGTCTGTGACTACCCCTTCCTCCTTCATTTCTCCCACCTCCAAATTTTTGGATATTTGTGGTAAGTTCCTGTGGGACCAAACTGCCGAGGTCATCGGTTCCTCGGCTTACACACTACTTAATCTAACTAACTTACGCTAAGGACAACACATACACCCGTGCCCGAGGGAGGACTCGAACCTCCGACGGTGGGCGCCGCGCGAACCGTGGCAATGCTTCCCCGGACCGCGCTGTTATCCCGCGCGGCTATGCCTCTAAAGGCTGCACTCTAGTGGTGGGCGAAGGGGTGCTTAATTTTCTATACTGCGTAGCCGTTTCTTATGAAAACACAATTCTGAGTCTTTCCAGATCCTGGGGAAGACTTTCTGCGTCTGAGAACGTGCACGCCCCATGTAGTAGTGTTTTCAGTACCTGGTTTCTCTGTGCAAGTTGGTGGTAGCTATCTGCATGCAAATGTAGGTCAGTATGCGTTTTCTTCCGAACACACCATGGCCCAAGATACCGTCAGCACTTGTGTCTTCCATGAGGGGCAGGAATGGTAGTCTTTCTTCTTTTTCAGTCTCCACTGGGATGTGTGGAGTTCGTACGTGTAAGGAAGTCAAGGCGTTAACAGGTTGTGCACCCTATCAAACTCAGTGAGTCTAGCCCAGGAACTGCAACAGCTCAAAACGGTTACACAGAATGGCAGATTAAGCGCGCTATTAGCCCTAACTCTAGATTACATCCTATGGACACGGAAGGTCACGGCGGAAGAGGTAGCCATAGCCTTTATATTACGGCCCAGTCCCCTATCTAAAAATGTCAGGTGCGTATTGAAAAAGCACCTACTAAAAACAGTCGTCTGTCCGTCTAATAAAACACAGGTATTTTTGGGTAGCGTCAAATGTACCCTAGGTTTGCGGAAGGCTGGGATATATCAGATTCCGTGTCTTTGTGGCAGGATATATATTGGACAAACCATCGAATATCGATGGGAGAAAGTCCGTGGTCGTGCGGTAGCTCTCTCGTTTCCCACGCCCGGGTTCCCGGGTTCGATTCCCGGCGGGGTCAGGGATTTTCTCTGCTTCGTGATGACTGGGTGTTGTGTGCTGTCCTTAGGTTAGTTAGGTTTAAGTAGTTCTAAGTTCTGGGGGACTGATGACGGTAGTAGTTAAGTCCCATAGTGCTCAGAGCCATTCAGAGAGCCTCGATGGGAGAACAAGAACGACATGCACGATTAATGTATCCCAACAAGTTGGCAGCCACTGAACACTGTTTGTCAAAGAACCACGCAATGGAATATGAACGTAACGGTGTTGTAGCACAGACCTCGAAATACTGAGAGAAGCCGTCGAAATTCGCTCCACGGATAATCTAGTCAACCAAGACTGCGGACAGGGCACCTACAACGACGCTACAACAGAGGCTAACTCAGTAGCCTCTGCGACAGCCGACGTACTCTCGGGCGCGGAGCGGAGAGGGGACGGCTCGCGCCGGTCACGGGGGCGGAAGGTCGAGTTGGTTGCGCACCGCCAACAGCTCAGCGCTCACCCTGCTGCTTTACTCGATATGAGTCACGTCGTTGCTGTGGGTCGTCTCGCTCGCCTACACACCCCAACCTGTCTCACCGCCTTCGTGGACTTGGCTGCTGAGGCACTCGAGTTGACCGGGAATGCAGCCGTCGGCAACAGCACACAGGTCTGTAATTCCACCTTTATGCAGACGATTGCTGCACCTCGGCTGTTCAATATAAAATGTCGAATGAAAACACGTTAAGCCGTCTGAATGTTCAGTTGTTATTTTATTTGAACAACAAGTTTCGCCGCTACATTACGCCATATTCAGGCCACCTGACTGATGTGTGGGAAGAATCCCACCCCTGGTCCAATGAAAATAGGGACGAGCATTCAGTGATTTCTCCTTGACACAGTGATCGAGTGGGAGCATCAGTGACACCGCTGTCAAAAGCTCGGTAGCCAAGTATTGCCGACACGACGTTGCGTGTACTTACACGTCAACTGCGGTGGTGCAGACGCGGCTACATTACGAGCTGGAGCCGCAAAGCAGGAAGAAGACGTGTCTGCATGGCCGCCAAATAAGAAGAGCTGGTTGCCCTCTCATTACCACTGGCTGAAGATGGGGGAGAAAGTCGCGCCGCCACGAAGATCCCGGCGACGACAAACATGCAAAGTTGTGTGCTGTTCCAGAATGAGATTTTCACTCTGCAGCGGAGTGTGCGCTGATATGAAACTTCTTGGCAGATTAAAACTGTGTGCCCGACCGAGACTCGAACTCGGGACCTTTGCCTTTCGCGGGCAAGTGCTCTACCATCTGAGCTACCGAAGCACGACTCAGGCCCGGTACTCACAGCTTTACTTCTGCCAGTACCTCGTCTCCTACATTCCAAACTTTACAGAAGCTCTCCTGCGAACCTTGCAGAACCAGCACTCCTGAAAGAAAGGATATTGCGGAGACATGGCTTAGCCACAGCCTGGGGAAGAGCTTCTGTAAAGTTTGGAATGTAACAGACGAGATTCTGGCAGAAGTAAAGCTGTAAGTACCGGGCGTGAGTCGTGCTTCGGTAGCTCAGATGGTAGAGCACTTGCCCGCGAAAGGCAAAGGTCACGAGTTCGAGTCTCGGTCGGGCACACAGTTTTAATCTGCCAGGAAGTTTCATATCAGCGCACACTCCGCTGCAGAGTGAAAATCTCATTCTGGAAACATCCCCCAGGCTGTGGCTAAGCCATGTCTCCGGAATATCCTATCTTTCAGGAGTGCTAGTTCTGCAAGGTTCGCAGGAGAGCTTCTGTAAAGTTTGGAATGTAGGAGACGAGGTACTGGCAGAAGTAAAGCTGTGAGTACCGGGCGTGAGTCGTGCTTCGGTAGCTCAGATGGTAGAGCACTTGCCCGCGAAAGGCAAAGGTCCCGAGTTCGAGTCTCGGTCGGGCACACAGTTTTAATCTGCCAGGAAGTTTGTATGCTGTTGCCGCCGACGCGGTTGTCGCCCTCAGCTAGCTGAGACAGGGGAAGAAAGAACCGCCCTAAGAGCAGAATTGGATGAAGCTCGCCTGCAGATAGAGCAGCTGCCCCGAGAGCCACAAGAGAAGAGACATCTCAGCCGCCATCTCGCCTCCCCCCCCCCCCCCTACCCCCGCCATAGGGCAGAGAGTGCGAATGGACGCTTCCATGCTGAGGGCCATTTCACTGGCCACTGTAGAAATGCACGAACCCTTCGAGCTGACACCAGAAGAAGAAGAAGAAACGGAAGAAAGAAAACAAACGCCTGTTCCAGCCGCCACCTCCCCAGAGAGGCCCTGGGCGAAGCGGGGGCCTCCCCTTCCGCGCCGTGAGGCCAGCGACCTCACAGCCAGCCGCTCTCAGAGCCGCCTGTCCGGAGTCGCTCCACGCAGATCCCAGGGCGTCCCTCGAGATGCAGTCGAGATACTCACCGGCGCTTGTGATGATAGGCGATTCCATCTTGGAGGACACTGACTAGCACTCCAGTAACTATTACCTCCTCTGTCTGTATGCCCATCTTTTCAGAGCTGGTTGCCGGACTGGCTGCCCTGTACAGGATATCAAATCAAACACCTTCCGGTCACCTGCTGTCTAAACTGTTATTTTATTTGGCTACCAGTTTTGACGGACTACTACCCTTTCTTCAGGACCCTGCGTGCAGACAACAGTGGTAACAGTATGAAATAGATAACCAAAAAGGGGGTGGTACAAGTCCTGTATAGAGTGGAACAATACCAAGCTGTACAGTAACTTATATAAAGTTACAGATAAATTACGGAATAAAATAAGAAAACAGTTGCACATTGTATTAACTTCTTGCGGAGTATAAATGTAGATGTAGATTCGAGCGCGCACGGAAGCTTTCCAACAGTCGTTCTTCCTGCAAACCATACGCGACTGGAACAGGAAAGGGAGGTAAAGACAGTGGCACGTAAAGTGCCCTCCGCCACACACCGTTGGGGGGCTTGCGGAGTATAAATGTAGATGTAGATGTAGATGTAGAACTGAAACTAGTATTAAGTATATACGTCATATAACCGTAAAAAGGAACCTACTAAACGAAAGCCAATAGTGCATGCTAGGCATCGATAATCACATTATACCTAACGAATTCCCACTAAGCAGTAGGTATTGGAATTGGTATACTCCATTAGAGTCATAGTTTGCGTCATTAGAGATGTTTTATTAAATAAGGTGCATCTTATGAGTCTCTGTTCGATAAATTGCAAAGATTTATCTTTATATTCATTTTTTGTTTGTTATTATAAGTTATGGAACATGATGATAGAGATAGTTATGGTTTTCACCTCCACTAAGTGGTATATGTTTTACTATTGCGTGGCAACATGTAATCGAATGTTTTACCTTCAGTCCGTGATCGTCAGTGTATGGCTACATTGTTTCACTCCAGTTGTTTCTCTGGTATTTCATTAGCATTATACCGTGATTACCCTATGCATAACATGCAGTACTGACTTTATGTAACTTCCTGTACTGCATTGTTATGTTAGTTCATATTACCAGTGTATATAAGACTTGCATAACCCCCCCCCCCTCCACTTTTGGTTATCTATTTCCGACACTGGTAGCCAAACAAAATAAGTGTTTGGAAATTAGTGGCTGCAAGGTGTTCGATTTGACATCCTATTCTGAACCTTCGCTCGCCTGTAAACACTTTCCTTTCTCTCCTGAGAAGCTAGAGGTAGTGCTTAGCACCTTCCCTCTGGAGACAGTGAGGGGTGCCTACGAAATGGGCAACTTTCACTTCGACACACACGAATCTCCTCATCGGCGACACGGATGAGACCAACAGTGAAATTAGAGAGGCCATCCGAGAAGAAAAAGAAGAAGAAGCTATAACAACAGACGAACCTTACGGGCAGCCACTCAGAAGGACAGCGAAGAAAAGCAAGAAGAAGAAGAAGCTGATCCAAGCACCATGCAATAGCAGCTTATCAGGACCTCAACATCAACACCTTTAACCAGTTAACCTGTGTAGCAAATACGTGTTTTATTTGTTTCTGATATCCACATGCCAGTTTACCCAGAGAGGCTACAGGGATCGACACCAAGGTAAAGGCAGGAATAGCAGATACGTGCTTACCCTGCAGATCACCAGGCCAAGAAGGCCTCTTCCTTTGGCGATTAGCAACCCAGTATCTCAGATCATCCATGCACATGATGATCGTGACACTTCTGATCGCCGAAATATCGTGCCTGTTTGACATACTGAACTGGCAGTGGATCCACGGACTGTTACATCATATTTGCTACTGTTAGTAGTTGTTACTTTACTTCTGTTAATATTCATTTATCAATATGTTTTCAAGACCCTATCCAATACGTCCAACCGTACTTACATTTCCTTTGCCGCCTCTGGGAGAACTACAGTTTCATCAACAAAATTCTGTGTTTTCATATCTTCTCCCTAAACTTCAGTTTCCTTTTTGAATTGTTCCTTTGTTTCCTCCATTGGTTCCTCGATGAGCAGATTGATTAATATGAGGGACAGTTTCCAAGCTTGTTTCACTCGAATCTCAACTGCTGCTAGTTTTCCAAGTCGTATGACTATTACAAATGCCGTGTACTATCTTTACAGACTGTAGATAGCTTTTTCCTCCCTTCAAAATTTCAAAGAGTCAACTTGTAGTCGATATGACTTAAATCTTTCTCTAGATCTATAAATGCTACAAACGAAGGTTTGCGTTTCTCCTATCTGTCCTAATCCACCAGCATGTAGTATTCTACGTATATATCTACATCCGTACACTGGAAGCCACCTTGCGGCGTGGCCGAGGGCACTTTGTTTACTACTATCACTTCCATTTCTTGTTGCTCCAGTCGTGAACGTCTCGAGAGAAGAACGATTGCCAGTAAGCAACTATGTCTGCTCGAATCTCTCTGATTTTATCTTCGTGAGCTTTTAGGGGGGTATACGTAGGAGAAACCAATACAGAATGTTTCTAAAAGGAATTTACAACTTTGAAAATTCATGTAAATTAATTCATAGTACCTACAGAGGTGATTGCAGTGCCAGTTTGTAGAGAAACACATTAAGTTTAGTCTCGCTTAGTTGTCTAGCGCCCAATCGGCTCTATGAACGGTTTTGGGCCCTATTCTACGTTGATATTTGAAAAACATCTGACGATTGCCATGTGGAAATGAATGCAGATCGATTTAAAGAGTTGTTCTGTAGCCGTTTGCTATCAGATATCCGTTTTAGTACTGTTTTTGACGGACAATTCCCTGTACCAAACTGTAGAATTAAATAAGGCATCAACAGTTGCTCCATGCGAGACAATATAATCAGCTGACTGAAAGATAATAAAAAGGGCTTGGAACAGAATGTGTGATATGTGAAATGCGAATCTTCTGGAATTGCTGGAACGATGAAAGACACTGAAGACACGGTACGTAACTGATTCGTCAGCAGAAAACCACTGTCATGAAATGCCAACGAACTTCCTGCGGTCAAATAAAAGCACGTGTCACTGAGCAAAATGACACCTTTACACTGTGAGATACAGAGACGCTGGTAAATGAATAACGCTAGAAAATGTGAATAATGTGAACCAATTGTAAAAAGAGATTCAAGGTCCATCTCAGAAGAAGGTATCTATAGAAGATATTGTAAATCTCTGGCCAGATGATTAGGACACCAGCAGCGAAATACAGAAGCCCCTATGTTCGTGACGGCGGATGATCAGTCAGCGTGTTTCCGTTCCCCGCACAGAATATAAAGGAAATATCTTTATTCCATACTTTACACGTAACATTGTACTATGTTGATGTTGAAAACTAATCTGAGTGCGTCTGTGTACGGACGCAAACACAGCTAGAACACGAGAAAACACAGGGTGAAGCAAATAAAAGTGGCCCATACGATAGAGTTCCACAGTACCAAGAAACACAGCAGACGTAAAGAAATACAGTACTAACATGACTACAGAAGATCTTTAGAGTCACCACCATTCATCTCTTGTCACGTTTGGGCTCTTGTTAGCAAGTTGTTGAAGGTGGATCGAAGCTGTATTGCTGGAACTGCTGCAGTCTCTTCGGAAATGTTCTGCTGCAGTTCGTGGAAACTGTGAGGGTTGTTGCGACACAGCTTAGGCTTGAGGGTTCCCCACAGAAAGTAATTGCACATTGACGGATCAGGTGATCTGGGCGATCAGTGGCCATCTAAGACCGCTACCAGAGTGACCTCTGCTGACCAATCTTTCAGGTGTAAAGATTGTGTACATGTGCTCCAGGGTTCGGCTGGCTATATGGGCAGTTGGTCCATCGTGATGGTAGTAACTGTATGTCTTTTCCTCCTCTTTTAATGCTGCCACAATTGGTTTCAAAATATTGGCGATGTAATGTGGAGAAGTGAGCGCCTGATGGAAGATGGTAAGACGAATAATACAGCGCGCAGACACTGCACACCAAACCCCGCCTTTCCGATCGTGCAGTGGTGTGTCGTGGAAGTGATGAACATTACAGGGGTTGAAATAACCACTAAGGTAAAACCAGGATTCATATCCAAGCAACGCATTATTATCTCAGTGAACAACCACTCACAAAACTGGAGGAGCTGAGGAGCATCTACTGGTTTTATTGGGTGGAGAGCAGACACACGGTAGGGGTTCATATGCAGGTGCAGGTGGTATTTTCATCCTCGTGCTCAATTTTGTACGCTGGGTACGCTGGCCTCTTGCGACAGGCGTCGGGTTGATCTAGTAGGACTCTGACGCATTTTCTGATGAACTGCAGCCACGTTTTCTGGTATGCGGGCGGGTTTCTGAATGTTTTTTGACTTGTTCAAAACAGATCCTTTCTGCTGTCATGTTCAGACTAAGTGTTGCATGGTGCTCTTAGCTGGCACTTTGGCACCACTAAACATCTGACCAAAAAAACAGACCCTACGTTTTCACGACTTTATTGTCATGTAATTTTCCACAACGAACGCCTGCAGCTCCACTATGAGTGCCATCGTCCGCTTTGCGCTGTTCCTCTGATACTGTCACAGTCCGCAATACGGTCTGAACGAGTGTGGATCACGTGGCTGGCGGACAGATGGTGTGCGCGCCACGGGGTGTGGTTATATGCATACACGTCCAACTGTATCCACACGTCCAGGCCACTTTTACTTGCCGCACCGTATACATGTGATCCAGAAACAAATGTCTGAGTAAAATGCTGCCAAAAAGGATGCTCCAATGAATCGTGGGCCATGCACAGTAGCCCTGGCTGCCGCGAGGCCGAATGGTGGGGGGTTTCACCGTGATCCCCGCCCCGCTAACCGCTGGCCACTGTATTTAGATGTCGCATATTGGCCACTGCGCTTTCATCTATCGGAGCTCTTCTTTCACCATACGGAGCATATGCTTATTTTTTATGCAGTCATCAGGTACACTTCGCTCCTCTAGGGATACTGCTGCTTGAGACGGGCTGGCGCTTTCGCTCATTCCATGTAGAATCGCATTTTTATCACGCAATTCCAATGGCCTGCCCTGCCTGAAGCGATTTCAGTTCCTTTACTGTCCCATGGTCACTTATTTCGATATCAACCATTTTGTCGTTCATTTGACGATTTCAAGCCAGAGTGATATTGTTCTGTCAAACACCTTTGCCGTCTTGTGTGTCAGCTTCTGTGTCAATGCTGTTATGGTCGCTGAGTGCCTGAACAGGCAGCTTCAATCCGTTTATTGATTTAACATATGACCATTTTAATCATGCTCCCCTGGATTCGAGTAATTCGTCTGTGAGTCTTATTAAAAGAACTTCACAAACTAACGATTTGATCTACCTGTGGCCCTTATGAAAGCAGTTATTTGGCTTGATATTGATTGACAGAGCTGTTGGATGTCTTCCTAAGGATCATCTGCTATATGGCCCAGCAACCATGATCTGTGGTACCATTTCTTCGTCATCCTTACAGCACACTGGACGTCGACCATATTCTACGCATAGTTTTATTGCCCTTCATGCGTAGTGATCCTCGGCGTACATTTCAGCAAAATAATGCCCGTCGCATACAGCGAGAGTTTCTGGTATTTATTTTCGTGTTTGCGAAACTATACGTTGACCAAAAAGGCGAACGGATCTCTTCCCAACTGAGTATGTTTGGAGCATTGTAGTAGTAGTAGGAGGAGGAGGAGGAGGAGGAGGAGGAGAAGGAGGAGGAGGAGGGGGAGCAGTAGCTTTATTCATCGGCAGATCTCTTTTTGCAAAGATAAAGGACATGTCAAAGTGTTTACAAGGTTAGACCAATTTAAAATAAGCTAATCCGTACACACATACATTTACAGACTTCTAGTCAGAGACAACCATTAGATTTTCTCCTGGTATACAACATATTTATTTACAAGTAACTTATTAAATAATGTAATGCCACACTGTTTATTCATATCTCACTATCAGTCACTGTACACACTATAGACACATTGTTTTATAAAACTTCACTCGCTATTCACAAAACACAAATACACACACCTTTCATCTCTGGGCCATTTTCTGTACCGCAACTTCCCATTTGCTATCCTGAAAAATCGAGTCAGCATCCCTCTATAATGAGTGAGATGTTGAGCTCAGAAAGAGGAAGAGGTGTTAGTATTGTGCTATGCATAGCTTGGGGGTACGTTGTTCTAGAAAATGAAAAATGAAGGAATAAAGCGTAGTGTGAAGGTGTTATGTGGAATATTGGATGTCTTATAATGATTCATATTATTCATTTGTACAACTTTTTTCATCAAACCCGTGCCCTGTTTTATCTAAGTAATCCTTCAATGTATAAAATGTATTGCATGACAGGTACTCTTTACCTCCGTTTTTAAATAAGTGTTTTTTCGCAATTCCTTTAATCTATATCGGTAATTTATTGTACAGTTTTATTCCGTGGACATGAAGAGATTTAAATGTCTAAGGGACACATTTAATTATAAAATCCTTGCATAAAGACCCTAAGTCCTCTATGACACGAGTTAGTCCTGCATTTGGCTTGAAGATACTGGTGGCCTGATATGCTGCCCCTAAACGTTCGTGTCACTGAGGGCCTACACCTCGCCCATGGCTACTACCTAGTTGCAACACTTTCTTGTTCCTAACACTTTGTACATTCCTAGGCTTCTTCGCCTTTTTTGAAGTGGGCTCCACATTCCCTGCTCCTCTTTCTACCTGAGGTTCTTATCTGGCAGTGGTAGAAATCTGTTTTTGGTGTTGATGATAAAACTGTCAAATCGCGTTCTCTGCCTTCCTATCCCCCTACCAGATGCCAGTTCCCAACCACCCTCCTCCCCCCTATCTCCCTTGGTCCTTATAAGTTCCTTCCTTGCTTCCTCAACTATGCCTGAATGGCACAAATTTTCCTTTCCTGCTCTCCAATCAAAATGTTCCTACTACATATTCTGCAGTTCCAGGAGCTCTTCCGTTCTCCCCACGGCAGCCCCCCCCCCCCCCCCCCCCCAGTGAAAATATTTCCTGCAAGATTGCCAACAAATCCCTCTACTCACTACCCTATAACAGTTCCTACATTTCTCACTCATGGTCAGATTCGAAAGAATAATTAAGTTTAAAGAATCTTTTAAATTTGTCAAGTTTACAGTGATAAAAGCTATAGAAAGAATAATTTAAAATTAAGAATAGAATTTTTAGAGGGGAAAATAGTGTAGAATCAGAGTTCGGTAATTGCAGATCAAAATTATAGTATATCAGCAAGTAGTTTAACGTCTAAGTACAGCAAAGCCACGGAAGCTCCGTCATGGAGAAGGCAGTGACGTTAAACTCTTGTGATGAAAAACCTATAAAAAGGCCTGATCGTCATTATTGCCACCTTTTTATCCTTGATTGCTTCGTTAAAGGGCGGGGAACCCGTGTCAGTCAGCGAGACAATAATTAGTTTGGACTTTATCCTGTTAAGATTCACGATAAACTGTTAGAGTATTACGGAGATTAAAAGTGATGTAGTGTACGATCTCCGACTGTTGGCAGCAATGGAGTATTAAGGGAATTTTAGGACTTTAGTGTTGGATTGGAACTTAACGGATATATAGACGGCAGAAACTCAAATTATCTGCTGATACGAGTGAATTCAGAGGTACCGGTATTCAGATATTAACGTGTCGACTTTTGAAAGTGTCGTGTGCCGTTAGTTGCGAATCTGGACGTAGAGCGCATGCATATCGGCATTTGCGGACTTTTTAAATTCCTCCAGGCTAGGAAACTTTTAAATAGGCCACCATCCATCACCATCTTAATCCTTGAATATAGAGTGACAGTGAAATACAAGAGTGTTGTACGTATTTCATTTACCTAGTACAAATCAGTGAAGGTTTTACGGAACTAAAGCGATTCAGCAGTAAGTCAGCTGCGCTCTGCTGAGACGCTGATAATCAGTTGTATGACAAGAACGGACCCTACAGCAAGTAAACGATGCCAAGAAAATTTAAATTTGACACTATTTCCTCTTAAATAAGTTCTTTTAGCGGACGAAGAAAACCTGTGACGTCACTCGACAGCCATCTTATCCAGTAATCTCCAAATAACTCGTGATTTTGACAATATGACGTGCCCATTGTACAGAAAGTGGAAAGTGGCACTCAGGAGGACAGCCAATCAGCTCTATCAGTCAATGTCAAACCGAACAATTGCTTCCATAAGAGCCAGAAGTAGACGAATGCGTTATTGCCTTGTTCCATTTGTGAAGCTCATTCACTTGAGTAAATAATTCAATTTTTCTGAAATTGTAATAATTTGTTTGTCTGTACATGTACAGCTCATCTACCGATCGTCGTCCCACTCAGATAATTAGTCAGAAATGATTCTTTCTTTATGTCTTAGAATGTAACAGCCCCATTTCTTCCGCGTGCCGCTCTTTTTGCTTTCGTTCCCGTGGTTCTTTTTTTTTCTTTCATTTTTTTGCCTTTGGTGAGAGACAATGTGTTATTTCGCTAATTATGGACGCTGTTACTTACCATTCAAGCTTCTAGTACTGGAATAGTTTTTAAGAAAATCTCAGTTAAAATCATCAACTATTACTGCTCCCTTGCTTTTACTGTTGTACAGATTAATACACCTTCAAACTGATTTACTATCAAAATTACCTCTAGGTGCTCGACAAACACTTACACGATTAATCACGAAATTTAACTTCTACCGTGAATCCTTCACATATAGTACCCCAAGTTTACCAGATTTTGTGTTCATTCCTTAATGACACCTCTTGATTAAGATGTCAGCCTTCCCCATCTCGATATTTGCGCTACTGATGTAATACGCTATCCTAACTCCTCAAACATTTATCGGTCTATGTCAGTGGTCCCACGATTTTCAGAGAAGAAAGTTACGCAGGGTAGACATAAATATGGAAATACAAAAACACGTTACCATGCCTAATACGGTGTACGAAACCCACTGGACTTCAAACCAGCTACGTCATTGTATACTTCGTTTTCAAGGAAATATTGAACCATGCTTCCTGCCAAATAGTGGCATATTCAGCTAATGGTGATGGATATGGATGGCGATTACACGCCCTTCTCTCCAAAGGAGACCACAAAAACTCAGTACTGATAAGATGTGTTGTCTTTAGTGAACATAGGACATGCATCAGTTTCTTCTTGTGCTCACAAAACCAGTCCTATACGATGCGAACTGTGTCATCCTAATTGGGGAACAAAACTGTACCACGGGATGGACATGATCAGCGAAAATGGTCACATAATCCTTAGCGATAACGCTACATTATATAGTAATCATGGAGTTCATGGAATGCCATGATATGGCTGCCAAATTTGTCACTAAACGAGAGCTGTGTTTCACCTTTGGAACGTAAGTTTTACCAGAAGTTGGAAACAGCGAGAAACAAGACTCATCCGATCAAGTTACTTTCTTCCATTGCTCGATAGTAAAACTTTTACGGTTTCAGCACCACCTTTTCATGTTACACACATTTGCATCGCTGATAAGTAATTTTAGAATTCCACTACACCCCGTTTATGGAGCTCCCTTTGTGTTGTATCGATTCTGACTGGGCCCGCAACAGCGACGTTGATTTCTGGAGGTACATTTACAGTTGTCGTTTTCTTACTTTTCGCCACACTCCTCTTCAATGGTCAGTCGTCACGATCCCTCAACACACATTTTCGTCTGAGTTGTTATTTAGCGGGTGATGGTTTTTTCGTTTATCCTTTATACGGCATAAATAGTCGATATCGTGATTCCTGAAACCTCAAACACTTCGGCTACCTTAGTTACGAACGCATCCACTATACGAGCACCAGCTTTTTGCCGACGCTGGAAGTCATTGACCCCTGCACAGTGAACTACACAGGACACTGGTCTAACAACCACTGGATTTTGCGACGTACTGAGGACATTTGCACAGGTGCCGTTCGGGTCAAATACAACAGTGCTAGCTGCAGGCTTTTCTAGCATTTGCATTTATGTTCCAGCTTGCATTTCTCGCTGTGCTTCAATATTTGTGTACACACCCTGTAATTCAGCTGGACTGCACGACTCTGAATCATCCATGCAAATAACGCATTTAATCTTACTCCCCAGTAGTCGAAAGTTCCGACAGAGTAACTGTAAATGTTATTCCGTGCTAACGAAAATATATTTCAGTGGAAACAAATATCTGCTAATTGCAAATATTTTGAACTGACAACCGTTTGCACAGATGTAGCATGCTGTTTAATTTCTTTTGCAAACTGAGTTTTGTTTCATCCCCAACGTTCCTTAGTATTTGTTTCTTTCTGTACCCTCTACCCTAATATAGTGGCTGATGTGCGACCTGTAACCACAGATATTTCACTATTCAAGGCATTTCGTAGCCCCACCTTCTCCCTAAGGTCTTCTTCTGTTACAGTAGCCTGTTTACCTTCAATGTTCTATTGTTCATGCTTAGTATAAACGCATCTACAGAAAGAGGCAACAGGAACCCCACCTTTGTGTGATCCTGCAGTCAAAATAAGCAACCTTCCCAGCACCAGATTAACTGTCTCACACAGTTCGAATGAAGTCGTTTCTGGTGTTTCAGAATAGACAGAAATTAAACGTCGGGATCTCCTTACGCTAACCAAACGTTAACAGGTCTACAAGCAATATTACACGGAAAATCTCTCTCGAGACTGTTTCCTGGCCGCCACATTATAAACGCAGTGTTTTCCTCTCCTGTAAAATCCATAGAAAGTGATTCTAAATCTTATATCATGTGATCTATCACATCTACCTCAGCTTAATGCGTTTCTAAATTAAGTAATAGGTCAAACTTATTTTTTTATATTCACTACAAAGCTCTCCTATGCCTGCTGCTTCCATTGCCTTTTGTTACTTCTCTCCTCTCTTTACCCTTTTCTGCCTTAACCAGTCTAGAACATTACTAGTCTAATTCAGGCCTTAAGACATCAATATTCCCACCTTGCTCCCCTATGTTCCTCTCGCTGTTGTGTATCTTCAGTCTACTGCAGTTAACTCAATGAAACACAACCAAATAATCGAGCACACCACAAACCTCAGCTAACAATACTATGCTACTTCACGAGTTTTCTAGTAGTTATAGTAACTAGTGGTTTGCAAAAAAAAAAAAAAAAAAAAAAAAAAATTTTGAAAGGAGAAAAGGAAAGCTCGTTTACATAAATTTTACATGTGGACTATTGTATCTATCTGTGACGAATAACATTCACCGTTCCGGAAATGTAAACTATTCAACTAGGAGTTAGCCCCTATTAGTTACCAACCTTTGCTGGAACCTTGTTGCACGCGCCCAAAACTTCCGAGATTTTCTGCGAGACCTCCTACAGGAGCTACAGTGTCGAAGGCCGCTATTAGTGATGATCCCGTTACGTGACAATATCCTGAAAACATTACTGCGGTAGGACCTGATTTGCCTTTAAGAGTGTAATGATATATGGAAAAATGTTCCAGTCAGGTTAAACGTTGGCGTACTTGTATAAGGTAATCCTAAATACAGTTCATTATATGATGTCTCATCCTAATATTAGCAAGCAGTTACAGTTTTCGCGATGTCGCTGTGGAGCCACATGCAACAAAACGCAGTTCTCGTATGCGTATCTCAGCTGCTAATAAACAATGTTATTTTACTGTAGTACAGTTTCCAGTAACCTGTAACAAAGAGTAACGTAAAAGGATTAACGGAAGTATCGCTGCTTGATGCATGTGACGTCTACTCAGACTCGTGCAGATTAATGATGTCAGTACACCATTACTGGGGTTGCTAATTCCCATGAATAATTCAATCTTTTCATCACGCTTACACTTTCGTTAGACATTCGCGACCACTGTGAAAAACGGTGTTGCGTTAAAGACAAATATTCCAGCATCGTAACATAATTCCATAAAAAATTGTTCAGTGTTTCATAGTGAAATATATAACGGAATTTTAGAACGAGAATTAGCCTGGCCGAAGTTAAGACTGTCGGGCTGGGCTAGCACTTGGATGGGTCACCATCCAGTCTGACGATCGCTGTTGGCAAGCCGGGTGCACTCAGCCCTTGCGAGGCAAACTGAGGAGCTACTTGATTGAGAAGTAGCGGCTCCGGTCTCGTATACTGACATACGGCTGGGAGAGCGGTGTGCTGACCACATGCCCCTCCATATCCGCATCCGGTGACACCTGTGGTCTGAGGATGACGCGGCAGTCGGTCGGTACCGTTGGGCCTTCATGGCCTCTTCGGGCGGAGTATAACCGTATTGCACATGTATGGAATGCTGTACACACTTGGCGTTCTGTACAAATACGCTGATTCTCAAGTGATGTCTGTAATCTGTAATTCACACAGATCAACTCTCGTATTCAACTAAGATCGGTATTATCCGCATTCACTCCTTCGAAATACTACTTGATGACAAATTATTATTTTTGGATGAAATGGATTCTAACACGGACGACTCTGTTTCAGATCTATTTCAAAAAACGGTGCTCATTCCACTGTAGAGTGCAAGGTTCGTTCTGGAAACAATGCCTCGATCGTGGCTTACGTTATTATGATTGGTATCATTTCTTTCGTAAGCACAGCATGGTGTGCTGGAGAGCTTGAATGAAGTTAAGGAAGTGGGAGACCATGAGGCAAGATGTGAGGCTCGGTGTCGAGGGGTACCAGGATAGCTCTGTCGGAAACAGCACTTCCCAGTTCAACTAACGTGTTCAGTATCTAGGAGTATGGTTCAAAAGCCGTTAAATGGCTCTAACACATAAAACAAGTTGGGGGAAAGCTGGCCGCGGGCCTGAGCTACATTGAAAGAACCGTATATAAATTTAATACACAAACGAAAGAGGCACACTTCAAAATTCATCGGGTGAAGAAAAAGGTAGAGGCATTTTAGTGCCCGTATACACACTTTTTCTCACGCTTAATAGAGTAGTGCTTCCATCAAAGATCAAAGCAGTCTATGAAGGTATCACAGTGCGGCCGTACATTCTGAATCCGATGCGCTGCTACCAGTTCATTACAACCACACTCGAATGTCCTGTCGGCACCCAGCCAAATGTGTAACCTGTGGTAGGGATACTGGCTAGGATAATCGGCCACCTTCTTCTCCCTGCTATATAAATTGATATGGAAACCATGCAGCCTCCTCCCGAGATTGTCCTATGCCGTCCAGGAGCTTCGGGTGGAGGAAAAAGTGCCTCACTCTGTCGTTCGCAAGTTGCTGGCTAGTTGGAAACCCTGCATTTTACCATACGGCACTTACAGTACTGTTCTTGCTACACGTCGCTCCATGACGGACATCGCCATGCAGACATGCGACCTCAAATTCAGCACCGCGGTTGTAAAACTGCCCAGTGTGACAGTAGCATCCCTGTCTCCTCCTACTCCAGCTGTGCAACAAGCCACCAGACTTTAAACTCATGGGGCGAAGTCACACTTTTTACGTCTCTCCACCCAAAAAGCATCTGAATCGTCATCTGCCACCTACAAAGGCTCCAAGAAATCAAACAAATGCAAATGGTCTTCTCCTGTAAGGCTGGCACTCGGCAGCTGTCGACATTACACCGCTTCATTATCTCCCTCCTCCCCTTTCCTCATCATGACTCTCCTCCAATTGAAGGTTCGCAACCTTAGATCCAACAAAGAGAAATTACGGTTGCTCGTTTCATTGCAGCGTCTACTTGTTCTCTGCCTCCAGGAAACAAAGTTGTGTCCTCACGTCCGCTTTGACCTCTGGCATTTCCTTCTGGTCCGCTTTGACCTCCCCCGTCACCCCGCACCCTGAAGACCGGCAAGCAGTCTCATGAGAGAGTCATCTGGGATTGCGTTCATAGTAAAACCATCTCCCTGACTACCCAGCTTCAAGCTCTTGCTATCCTCATTTTCCTTCCTCACATCACCTTTTCCCCTTGTACCGTTTACATCACTCCATCATTCGGTTTCGCCAAGGCAAAGTTCCTCCAGGGTACTAGGCAACTCCTCACCCCTTCCTGCTTCTTGGTGACATTAATACACACAATCCCCTTTGGGGTTCTCCCAGAACCTCTAAGAGAGGTGTCCTTTGGCTGACCTCTCAATCTACGTAACCGCACTTGTCTTTACAAGGGAGCACCCACATTCGTTTCAGACTCCACACACACACGTATTCCAATTTGGACCTTTCCTTCTGCACTGCCCAGCTTGCCCTCATCTCGAGTGGTCCGTTCTCACTGATACATACTTGAGCAGCCATTTCCTGTGTGCTATCCGTTTGCTGGTTAGTACCCCAACTATGTACACACCCAAATGGGGGCTTTCTAAGGCCAACTGGTGGCTTTACTCCTCCCTGATGACCTTCGACGAACAACATTTCCCCAGTTGTGATGACCAGGTAGAATACCTTACGAACGTTATCCTTACCGCCGCAGACGTTCCATTCCTTGCACTTCATCTTTATCACGCCATGTCCTAGTCCCTTGGTGGACTGAAGCTTGCGCGAAGAGATGTTCTCTCAGCACTTTTAATCGTCATCGTACGATGGCAAACTGCATTCGTTATAAACAGTTGTGTGCGCAGGATCGTTGTATTCTTTCGGATAGCAAAAAAGATAGCTGGGTATCATTAACTAGTTCTTTTAACAATTCCACTCGATCTTCAGTCGTGTTGGTTCAAATGGCTCTAAGCACTATGGGACTTAACATCTGAGGTCATCAGTCCCCTAGACTTAGAACTACTTAAACCTAACCAACCGACCGACCTCACACACATCGATGCCCGAAGCAGGATTCGAACCTGCAACCGTAGCATCAGCGCGGTTCCGGACTGAAGCGCCTAGAACCGCTCGGTCACAGAAGCCGGCCGGTCGTGTTGGCCAACCTGCGACTGCTTTCTGGGGACCAAGATCCATTCCTCGATTTCTGGCCTGACCGTAGCAGATGATGTCATAGTGGACCCTACTGCCAGCCCTAACACCTTAAACCGCTATTTTTGAGAGATTTCGATCTCCACCCACTAATACCCTGCCATTCCCCATCGGAAGCAAGTGAAGGAGACTTGGGCGATACGCTTCTCTTCTCATAATCGTGAATGCTATAATGCCGCTTTCACAATGAAGGAGCTAGATCATGCTCTCACTTCTTCCCAATCCTCCGCCCCAGGCCCAGACGATGTTCACATTCGAAGGTTTTAGATTCTTTCTCCTTCACATGTACAATAGCGTGTGGACAGAGGGAATGTTTCACAGTGGCTGTTGTCAAGCCACTCTCATACCCATTTCCAAGCCCCGTAAGGATAACGTTTTACTTTTAGCTATGACCCCATTTCTCTCACATGTGTGTATGCAAGGTGAAGGGACGTATGGTTCATATCAGGCAGCTTGGGGCTACAAGTATGGTAGTATTAAGCACTGCACATTGTGCTTTCGAGCGTGCCGTTCTTCTGTTGACCGTCTTGTCACTTCGTCACCCCAAGTTATAAATGGTTTTCTGTGGAAGTACCAGGCAGCGACTGTGTTTTTGGACTTAGAGAAAGCCTACGACACCTGTTGGAGAACTGGTACCCTCCGTATTACCTGCATTTTACCCAGAAAAACGGTGTGCCTCAGGCTTCCGTCCTCAGCGTCATCCTTTCTCCATTAACCGTATTACTGCCTGCCTCCTGCCGGGCATCTCCGGCTCCCTCTTCGATGACGATTTTGCCATATACTGCAGTTCTCCAAGGACCCTTTTCCTTGAGCGCCGCCTTCATCGTTGTTTCGATCGTCTTTACTCGTGGAGCATCGACAAAGGCGCTCGCTTTTCCACTATCAGAACGTTTGTATGAATTTCTGGCGGCGCAATTGGTTTCTTCCACCGTCTTTATATCTAGGGCCTGTTGGTCTTCCGTTCGTTGAAACTCCATAACTTCTGGGACTCATGCTCGATGGGAAACATTCTTATTCCTCCCACGTGTCTTACCTGGCTGCCCAGTGTACGCGATCCCTCGATGTCGTACATGTCCTCAGCAGAACTTTCTGGGAGCGGCTCAGACCACCATCTGCGTTTGTACTGGTCCTTGCCCGTTCGAAACTAGACTATGCATCTGCACGTCCATCTATCGAACTCCATCTCAATACAAGCCACCACCGTGGCATCCGTTTCTCCACTGGCGCCTTTTACTCTAGCCCAGATGAGTGTCTATATGCAGAAGCTGCCGACCTACCACTGTCATACCGCCGTGATTTTCTCCTCAGCAGACACGCAGGACTTTTGTCTGCCATGTCTGGCCACCCATCCTATGCCTCCTTATTCGATGACTCCTTTGATCGCCACTATGGCGGACATCCCTCTTCTTTTACCTCCTGGAGTTCGCTTTTGGCTATTGCTCTGGCAGCTTAACTTCAAGCTACCTGCTCTCTCCCAATGGGTGCGGAAACATCACCACTTGGACTTCATTAGCGTAATAAGAACTCCATTCCAGACCCGCTCTGTCGGCGTTAGTTTCTCGACCTTCGCACAGAACTTCGCAATAGTACCTTCATGTACACTGATGGCTCCCAGACTGACCATGGTGTAGGGAGTGCCTTCGTCACTGGCACCGACGATTTTCGGTATCGATTTCCGGAGCACTGCGTAGTATTTACAGCAGAGCTCTTCGCCCTGTATCAGGGCATCCCGCGACACAGGCTTTTCCGTTGTGTCATCTGCTCCGACTCCCTCAGTGCCCCCCAGAGCCTCTGTGTGCTGTACAACCGTCCATCCCCTAATGCAATGGATGCAGGAAAGCTGTCACTTGCTCACTCTTCGTGGAACCACTATGTCGTTTATGGGGCCCACGGTCACATCGGTTGGACGGGGAACGAGGCCGCCGATGCTGCTGCCTAGGCCTCAGTCCTCGTACCTCTGCTCGTTAGTTCTTCCATCGTCTCCAATTATCTCTGCGTTGACATCAGTGAGCAGGCGGTAGCACTTCGGCATCACCACTGGTCTTCCCTTCATAAGAACAAGTTACAAGGAATTAAACCTATCCCAGCGGCTTTGAAGACTTCCTTTCGGGCCTGTCGCCGAGAGGATACCATTTTAGCTATGTTGTGTATTGGCCACTGTCTTTTTAACCATCGCCATTTCTTAAGCGGTGATCCCCCACCACTTTATGCTCATTGTCATCAACCTTGGAGCGTTCGTTATTTCCCGATGGAAAACCCTTCTTTCACCTTCTCATTTATGTTTGCCGTCTGAGATATCTGCCGTTTTAATGAACTGTGCGCGGGCTGTCGACCATGTTTTACTTTTTATCAGTCGTAACAATATTGTGAAGCACATTTAATCTTTAGTTCAGGAACACCTTTGTCTGTATGGCTCATTTAATCGATCTATCTCAGAATCCCTGTAGTCAGCTGTCTTTCCTTCCGTCGATTGGGTTTAATGTATAGTCTCTTTTAACTCATTTTTCGTCTTCGTGTTCTACGACTCTGACATGGGCACGTGTGCCCCTTGTCGCTTTTGCGCTCTAAAACGAAACAAACAACCAAACAAAACATGCAGATTGGGGCGCTAATACACTGCTGGCCATTAAATTTGCTACACCAAGAAGAAATGCAGATAATAAACGGGTATTCATTGGACAAATATATTATACTAGAACTGACATGTGATTATATTTTCACGCAATTTGGGTGAATAGATCCTGAGAAATAGGTACCCAGAACAACCACCTCTGGCCGTAATAACAGCTTTGATACGCCTGGGCATTGAGTCAAACTGAGCTTGGATGGCGTGTCATCTGCCCATGCAGCTTCAACGCAACACCACAATTCATCAAGAGTAGTGACTGCCGTATTGTGACGAGCCAGTTGCTCGGCCACCATTGACCAGACGTTTTCAATTGGTGAGAGATCTGGAGAATGTGTTGGCCAGGGCAGCTGTCGACATTTTCTGTATCCAGAAAGGCCCGTACAGGCCCTGCAACATGCGGTCGTGCATTATCCTGCTGAAATGTAGGGCTTCGCAGGGATCGAATGAAGGGTAGAGCCACGGGTCGTAACACATCTAAAATGTAACGTCCACTGTTCAAAGTGCCGTCAGTGCGAACCAGAGGTGACCGAGACGTGTAACCAGTGGCACCCCATGCCATCACCGCTCCTGGCTGTGATGCAGCGTCAAGGATAACCGCAGCCATGGTCTCAGATCTGATAGCCCATGCTGCTGCAAACGTCGTCGAACTGTTCGTGCAGATGGTTGTTGTCTTGCAAACGTCCCCATCTGTTGACTCAGGGACCGAGACGTGGCTGCACGATTCCTTACGACCATGCGGATAAGATGCCTGTCATCTCGACTGCTAGTGACACGAGGCCATTGGGATCCAGCACACCGTTCCGTATTATCCTCCTGAACCCACCGGTTCCAAATTCTGCTAACAGTCACTGGATGTCGAACAACGCGAGCAGCAATGTCGCGATACGATAAACCGCAATCGTGATAGGCTACAATCCGACCTTTATCAAAGTCGTAAACGTGATGGTACGCATTTCTCCTACTTACACGAGGCATCACAACAACGTTTCACCAGGCAACGCCGGTCAACTGCTGTTTGTGTATGAGAAATCGGTTGCAAACTTTCCTCACGTCAGCACGTTGTAGGTGTCGCCACCGTCGCCAACCTTGTTTGAATGCTCTGAAAAGCTAATCATTCGCATATCACAGCGTCTTCTTCCTGTCGGTTTAATTTCGCTGCTGTAGCACGTCATCTTCGTGATGTAGCAATTTTAATGGCCAGTAGTGTAAGTTAGATATAGAAGGAGTGGCAGCAAGTTTGGTTATATGTTGTTTCTCTACACCCGAAATCGCTTTGCTTCATGGAGAGGTTCACTGTCATAATTCCTGTAGCGTTTAACCAGGTATGAAGTGCAACTTCCTTTCACACCACAAAAATCAGGCGAAATGATTACATAAAATTAGAAAAGTTCAGCATCGCATCACTAGCTAGAAGTGGGTAACGAAGTGAAAAATGATATTAGCGGATAATGCACCCCCGATCACACACCGTATATTAGTGTCTTTGCAACATATATCTGTACCTGATAGATAGCGTCATAGTGAACAAGTTTCGTTGGATACAAAATGTTCGCTCAAGCTTCCTGTCGCCGCTAGACGTTCTTTGTAATTCACTATCTGACTATCTAACGTTGCCCGGCTATGTATTTATTTCAGACTTATTAGTTCACCTGCGCCTTCCCTCCCACTCCCCCTCGCCCGTCTCCTCCTCCCCTATCGCTGTCTATCAGCTCCTGTCTCGTATCTCTGAACATTCCTTCCTCACTCCTCTCCCCATGCTTTCTTTGTGCATCTCGTCCTTCCTCCTACACTAAAGATCTTCTTCTTTCCCCGGCTCTCTGTCGTTTTCCTCTTTCCCCTCTCTCTGTCCATCCCCCCAGCCGCCTGCGGCTGACCATGTCGTTCTCCTTCCCTCCTCTTCTACTCCTCCCACATTATTTTGGCCATTTCGACGTCTTTCCTTTCTCCATCTCCATCTCCTCCTCCTCGTCATCCTCCTCCATACACCCCTCCATATCCTCCTCATCGTCTCTCTGTGCATCTCCCCCCTCCTGCTTTCCATCTACCCATCTTCTTCTCTCCCCTTCTCACTCCACATAGTCATCCTCACTTCATTAGGAGGCTGCTGGGCTGGTCCCCCCCCCCCCACCCCCACCCCCCTCCGCAGAAGTAGTGATAGAACGTAATGTATGTAAGAACTTTTATGAAGTAGGTCGAGGGGTTACAAGAAACTGTTATCAGTGTCTTAGAATGTCTAAACAGATGTCACATATATTTCGCACATATTTAACATGTTCCACGCATATTTCCACAAATATTTCACTCATATCTCCAACGAATTTCCCATTGGACTTTCGTTTTTACGCAGCTCAATGTTTATGACGTCAGATCTCCTGGACTATGTGTCACACAGTGATATAATTTTGCAGATACACACAGTGTCACAAGTGGATATTCTTTTCGAAATGTGTTTCGAAGAGAGTTAACGGCAAAGAAGCAATAAGTTAAAGCGTTATATCCCATGCGGCAGATTTACTGCATGAAAAGTGAACATTTTGTACGTTTTTCATCAATTTTTGGGACGTGCCATTGAGGAAAGATTCGTAAAAATTTGAAATCATTTGTAAAGTTTGTTGCGAGTAACTATGTGCTTCACTCTCAGATATATGATGAATAAAGTGTCCTCATTTGCGCGTCACTATACTTTATCATCACCACCCCTTTGAGACAGAGGTGGTTCTTACCCCTCAGTGGCATTCCATCTAGACTGCTGTGCGGCATTTTTCGGTCGGCATAAGTCTCTTCAGTTCGGCAGAACAATGGTGTCAGCTCTGTTTACCCTTTGCAAGTGTTTTGTGAAATGAAGGGCGTTCACAGGTCCAGTGACTGAACAAAGAGAGGAAGTCACCAATCTATAGTCACAAGGCTTTGAAAATAGATGGGAACGCCAGAAGAGGAGAATCTCCTGCTTCTCCCGGCTCTCTATCGATCACCTCTTCCCCTCTCGGTTTTCATCTCCTCCTGCCCCGTATATATGAGAATTCTTAATATATATTATACAGTTGTGTGATTACGTGTACTGCGAATCTGCTATGTGCAGTGCAATAACACACAAAAATAAATTACAGATTTAGTTGACAATGAAAGAGCAAACAATTAAAATTATCGACAGAGAGCATTCATCAAGAAGCATTTTGTGCTAAATTTGCAGGCATGGAGCGCTTAATGAAGGTGGTGGTAAGAATAGTAAAACTTCTGAAGTCGGAGGCATTATTCGATTCTCAGTTGCTACTGTTTTCGACGGAACTGAGAGAAGTGTATGAAGACTTTATATGTCACAGCTGAACGTGTTGGTTAAGTAAAAGGGCATGCCTTGAACGTATTTTCGGTTTAAAACCCGCTAACCTTGGAATTTATGAAGGGAAGAGGAGTGAAGGAACATGTGGAGTTAGATTTCAAATCCCACACTTTAAGTGTACTTGCATGACGTTTTCCCACAGTAAGACGTTGCAGAATGAGAAACTACTTACTTCTGATTTGAATGCATTAAAAAGAAAATCTAACTGTGTTCAAGGGACAACATCTGACAAACACAGTCCAGTTCTCTAAACCCACTGGCGTCAAGGAAAACACAAGGTCTGAAGAGTTCATTGTAGCTTTGAAAGAAACACAATACTTTTTTCTGAACGGTTTTAGAACAGTGTCAACATTTCACCTCTTTACAAACTGTTTTTGAGACCCTTTTCCATCTCAGGTGAATGTGTGAGTCGGGAGGTGCTGACGTAGTTGTTTGATCTTCAATGTAATTATCATTTTAAAGAAAAATCCTCCTACGTCAAAACTGTCCAGGATGCCCATATGTTTTTTCTGAGCTGTAGAGTTCTTACGCCTCCATAATGAGGTCGCAAAAATGCTGCAATATTTTACTCGACTTATGACTGTGAGTGAAAGAGGTTTTCTTTGATTTTGAAACTAAATGCTAAATACGTCACGAATAAGTGGCCATCTCAGTTTGAAAATCTGTGAAATTTTCTGTGTCTGTCTCTATACCGGCAGCTTGTATAAGGTGAACATTGTATAATGTCCTCAGTACACCAAAAAAATGGAATAATACCAAAAATTTGGTTCGTTTCTCATCTGTGTTGTTAAGAAATGCGAAATAAGAAACCTAGTGATATGCTGCGTGACTACACTACCATTAAAATGCAGCGCATTCGCCGTTTCTCCCTCTTCTTCATCCATGCCGTGATGGTGGTGGAACTGCACAGCGAAGCTGAATGCTACGGGATTCGTGACCGCGCACGGTTCGCTCGTAAGCCCAATTCTTGCCCCCCACCCTCCACCGAGCCGAAATATGTGTCTCCACTGAGCACTCAGAGACACTCTTTACCTTACAGCTGCAGCACATCTGGTTAGTAGACCCTGCTGGTACAGTGAAAATTCGCCCGGGAATGCAGCAATCGTTTGATATTTAACAAATGTTCTTTCCCTCGACATCAAATGTCACCCTACTCCTTTGTGAGAAAATATTTGTAACAGCTTGTATATGTATAACTATAACATATTGAAATTTTAAGGTAAAGCAAACGTCATGTGTAAAATGAGTGCAATTAAGCTGAACGTTAACAGTATAAACTAAATTGCTTTTATCTAGATCCCCGGAGATTCTTGTTAGGGGAAGAGGAATATTCGCTGTTTGGACTGGAGTGTCAGTGAATAGGGAAACTATTGCGGAATTTACACATCACAAGAGTTCTTACGTAATATTTCTAGACCACTGTCATAAAAACACAAGTTAAAGTTAATTACCAGAGTGTCTCCATGGATGTAACTGTGAAAAAATATCAACATGTGATCTTAGTATAAAAGGCATGATGATGTTGGTTTGTGGGGCGCTCAACATGGAGGTCATCACCGATCATACAAGCTCTCTATCTTTCCAGTTCCTTTCTCGCAACTTCCCAAATGATGACGAAATGATGAGTACAACACAAACACCCAGTCCCCTGGGGGATAAAATCCCGGACCAGTCCGGGAATCGAACCCACGACCACGTGATCCAGAGGTAGACAGGCTACTCACTAGACCGCGAGCTGCGGATGACGATGAAAGGGACTCGAAAGGAAACTGAATTACTACCAGAAATATGAGTCACCCTCCTGTAATGACGGCATAATTATTCTGAACAGAAATGCACTCACCATAAACGCCCAGACAGCAAGAAAAGTAAAGAGAAGCACGTACTTGTCCATCTTACTGGCTGAGAGGCGGTCTCTCTCTGGCAATATATCGCATCGCGGGTAACGTCTTCCTCGATTCTTGGCGTTATGATTCTTTGTGCGCGCAGTTTCTTTAATAGTCTAGCCATTAAAAGACTAGCACACTGTCCTTTATACGAGCACTCACAAGTGCGCTTTTATGAAAAGCCACACAGTAGATTGGGAACTGAGTAATATGGCACGTAAGAAACACTCTTTCAGCAGATGGGAAGGCAGATGGGACTGCAGAGAAATCTAAATAAGGTAGCTACCCCATCCTAACAATTCTTTGTAAACAAACGCAGCCACAAATTTATGGTGACACCGTTGACGCATGTGACTCCAGTATATAAGAAAGGCAGAAGAACGGACCGGCAAAATTACATACCAATATCCCTAACTACTGTTTTCTTGAACATATTCTCAGTTGGAATGTAATAAACTTTCTTCAGACATAGAACCTTATATCCACCGATCAGCATCGTTTCCAAAACCATCACTAGTTCGAAACTTAAGTTTTCCCTTTTCTCAGCCAGCCACGGTGGCCGAGTGGTTCTAGGCGCTTCAGTCCGGAACCGCCCGACTGCTACGGTCGCAGGTTCGAATCCTGCCTAGGGCATGGATATGTGAGATGTCCTTAGGTTAGTTAGGTTTAAGTAGTACTAAGTTCTAGGGGACTGATGACCTAAGATGTTAAGTCCCATAGTGCTCAGAGCGGTTTTAGCCTTTTCTCACAGCCACGCAGGGTAGCCGCGCGGTCTAGGGCTCCTTGTCACGGTCCGCGCGGCTCACTCCGTCAGAGGTTCGAGTCCTCCATCGGGCATGTGTGTGTGTGTGTGTCGTCCTTAGCGTAAGTTATTTTAAGTTACATTAAATAGTGTGTAAGCTTAGGGACCGATGACTTCAGCAGTTTGGTTCCAGAAGACCTTACCACATATTTCCAATTTTTTCGTTTTCTCACATGATATACTGATACCTATGGATGAAAGGCAATAGGCAGATTCCATACTTCTAAATTTTCGGAATGCATTTGACACAATGTCCCATTGCAGGCTGATAATGAAGGTACGCATATATGGAATAAATTCTTAAATAATAGAACCGAGTATGTTGTTCTCGACGGCGAGTGTTCATCAGAGATAAGGGTATCGTCAGGGAAATCCCAGGGAAGTGTGATAGAACCACTGTCGTTCTCTGTATACATAAATGATCTGGCTTATAGGTTGGGCAGCAATAGGCGGTTGTTTGCTGATGATGCCGTGGTGTACGCTAAGGTGTCGAAGATGGGTGACTGTAGAAAGAGACAACACCACTTACACAGAATTTCTAGTTGGTACGATGAATGGCTGCTAACCTTAAATGTGAGAATATGTAAGTTGATGCGGATGAGTAGGAAGATCAGACCTGTAATCTTCGCATACAGCCTTACGTGTCCTGCTTGACACATTCAAGGCGTTTAAATACCTGTCCACAACGCTACAAAGCAATATGAGGTGGAAAGAGCATTTGAGAACTGTGGTAGGGAGAGCAAGTGGTCGACTTCGGTTTATTGGGAGAATTTTGGGAAAGAGTGGTTCACCTGTAAAGGAGACAGCACATAGGACGCTTGCGCGACGTATTCTTAGATACTGTTCGAGTGTTTGGGACCCGTACCAGGTCGGATTGAAGGAAGTCATCGAAACAGTTCAGAGGCGGACTGCAACATGTGATACCGATAGGTTCGAACAACGCGTAAGTGTTACGGAGATGCTTCGGGAACTTAAATGGGAATCCCTGGAGGGAAGGCGATGTTCATTTCGGGAAACAGTACTGAGAAAATTTAGAGACTCGGCAACTAAAGCTTACTGCCGAACGATTCTACTGACTCCAACGTAGATTGTGCATAAGGCCATGAAGGTACGATACGAGAAATTGGGGCTGATACGGAGGCGTACAGACAGTCGTTTTCCCTCGCTCTGTTCGCGAGTGGGACAGGAAAGGAAATGACAAATAATAGCACAGGGTACCCTCCGCCATGCACCGTAAGGTGGCTTGCGAAAAATCTACAGCTGTAGATGTAGATGTAGATATAGACATTCAGCTCCTGATGGCGTTGTTAGAATACACATGCGTTTTTTCATATGTTTTCCCTTTTACATAACATGTACTAGGAGTACAAAGAAACGAGCGAAAAGCGGTCCTATCAGAGCACGAAATACGTAAATATGATTCTGTTTAAAATACTTCGAATGAAAAGTGGGGCATCAGATGCCTCATTCTACCTTCCACAGCATCTCCAAAAATTTTCCCAAAAATTTGGTAAGCGAACATGTTCGCGCTTTTGTATGCTGGGTGAGAAGAAGACCGTGGCAGTGGGAAAGAGATGGAAAAGTAGAAAGTAGTGAAAAGTAGTAGCCGTGGCTGCGCTATAGAAAGAGCGAGGAAGACAATGACTAAGTGAAAGGGAGGAACACACTGGCGGTACAACGTAGTTGACTGTGACAGGATATTGCTAGGAAAAGAGGGAAGTAGTCAGTGCCAATGGGAGATGAATAAAGAGGAGGACAAAGCAGAAGTGGTGAAGAGACAGCCAATGACAATGAGAAGAAGGAAGAGAGAGATAGCGACAATGAGAAGAGACGGTAGCATTGGGAAGTGATGAATGATGTAGCAGCAATAAGAGAGAGCAATAGCGAGGCAGTGACCGTGAGTCAGCAGTAGCAGAACAGAAGGAAAGGGACTGTGGCTGTGAGACAGTGACAGAGAGATACAAAGAGATAATGACAACGAGTTAGTCCGAATGAGTGAGTGAGAACGGACAAATGGAGTGGACTGGTATGAGCAATTACGGTGATGGAGTAGCAGGTATGAGCAAGTTACATTTAGGAGAGCTTGTGGGAGTGACCGATGAGATGCATGTTAAAAAGTGCGCGAAGGCGTTCTTATGCCTACATTTTTGGAAAAACTTGTAAAGGTACTGAGGAACAGTTCCTTTTGAACTGGAACATATTCGCTTTTTTCTGATTCGATAGGAGTATTTTTCCGCTGATTCTCTTCTTTTCGCTGTTACAGCAAGGCATTTCTCATATGAAAAGAGATGTATGGGTCAATAAAATTTTGACTGTTCTTGTGTAAAATAGAAATAACACAATTCTAGTTTTACACCTCAGAACGAATTTTACGCGCACAAAAACATTGCATATGCTTCAGTGTTACATCATGGGGTTCCCAGACCCGTGCTGACGATAACGGAAACACATTACTTTACAGTTCTCCGTGCTACGTCATATTACAATCTTTATTTTCACCTGACACCGGGATCTAAATGCGTATTTTCGTGTACAGATAGCGTATATCTCATCCTCCGTAGCCAGGATATGGTTAAAGATATGACGAAAATTTTTGTGGTTATTCGAGATCGCTATCTTAACAATACATCTCAGATTTCAGGCATTTGCTCTGCATAGCCGAACCAGGTATACATTTAATGCCTAACTGAATTCTCTAGTCAGTGAAACAGAATGATTAGACAGTTATAGCTCATAACCGTACTAAGTCTGCCTCTCGGTGTTGAAGTCAGCACCTGGAATATAATTTTGTGGCTCTGCACAATTTTGGCGATCTTCGACTCTGAAAGTTCTTAATAAAGTCGGGACGCACAATGCCAATGCATTGTACGCCATGGGGAAGCCGTTTTGGGTGCTACGACATGCTCACTCTGCAGCATGGGAATCAGTGTCCAAGCTGTGTATTAAATTCGATAAGAGTCCAAACATTAATCTCCCAAAATAGAGCATTAACGACCGTGGTGCAGGCTTTACTGCTTACCCAGGGCACAAGGTTCCCTACGTGTTACGACACACCAAATAATGTTCCGGGATAGAGACAAGGGAGAAATTTAAATAACCAAAGAATTAAGCTTAACTTTTCCATTCTCAAAATTGTAGTTTTCTATAAATCATCTTGATAGCTGCATTTCAGTATACAGGGTGAGTCACCTAACGTTACCGCTGGATATATTTCGTAAACCACATCAAATACTGACGAACCGATTCCACAGACCGAACGTGAGGAGAGGGGCTAGTGTAATTGTTTAATATATACCATACAAAAATGCACGGAAGTATGTTTTTTAACACAAACCTACGTTTTTTAAATGGAACCACGTTAGTTTTGTTAGCACATCTGAACATATAAACAAATACGTAATCAGTGCTGTTTGTTGCATTGTAAAATGTTAATTACATCCGGAGATATTGTAACCTAAAGCTGACGCTTGGAACCTCCGGCGTTCAATTGCGTGTTGTAACAAACACGGGCCACAGGCGTTTCATAGGATGTGGAGGACGCATAAATTGGCCAGCCCGTTCTCCTGATCTTACACCTCTGGACTTCTTTCTTTGGGGTACGGTAAAGGAGAATGTGTACCGTGATGTGCCTACAACCCCAGAGGATATGAAACAACGTATTGTGGCAGCCTGCGGCGACATTACACAAGATGTACTGCGGCGTGTACGACATTCATTACGCCAGAGATTGCAGTTGTGTGCAGCAAATGATGGCCACCACATTGAACATCTATTGGCCTGACATGTCGGGACACACTCTATTCCACTCCGTAATTGAAAACGGAAACCACGTGTGTTTGTGTACCTCACCCCTCATGGTGATGTACATGTGCGTCAGTGGAAAAGACCAATAAAAAGGTGTTAGCATGTGGACGTAATATGCTGTTCAAGTCTCTTCTGTACCTAAGGTCCATCACCGTCCCCTTTGGATCCATACGTAATTCGGTGCTCTCCGATACACACGATCGAACTGCGGAGGAGTGGTACTCAAACGTCAACTTTAGGTTACAATATCTCCGGATGTAATTAACATTTTACAATGCAACAAACGGCACTGATTACGCATTTGTTTATATGTTCAGATGTGCTAACAAAACTAACGGGGTTCCATTTAAAAAACGTAAGTTTGTGTTAAAAAACATACTTCCGTGCATTTTTTTATGGTTTGTATTAACCAATTACACTAGCCCCTCTCCTCACGTTCGGTCTGTGGAATCGATTCGTCAGTATTTGATGTGGTTTACGAAATATATCCAGCGGTAATGTTAGGTGACTCACCCTGTATGTCATCCACTTGTATGTTTTCAAAATTAATCAAATCTCATTTCGTATTAAAAATGGCAGCTTCCAACAATGCCGCTGATTGCAGTTCCGCTGCAATCCTACTCTCCGGTGTACCAATCAGTATAATGTTCCACATTATATCTGCAGAAGTTTCAGATCAGGTGTCAGAGACAATCTGTCTCTCGCAGTCATAATGAGTCGTTGATCCACATAGATTTATGTCACAATTACGCATTTATCTTGGGCATTAAATGTAAATAAGCAGCCCCGCTATAATGTAGAGGCAGAGTATAATCCGTAACTCGGTATCTACGAATGGATGAAGATATTGAGAGAATTTTAATCATTGCTCGAGATCGGAATCTTAAAAATACATCGTACAAATTTCGGCCATTTGTTATGCGTAGCCGTTGTGTAATACACAGCTCGAGCTTGGTGCCCAGAACTTTTTGCGTGGTGCTCGATAGTCGATAAAGATGACTGAAGACGAAAAGAGAGTACTCCTACATAAACCCCCACATACACCGTCAAAATTTGAGCATTATCCGCCGCTGACGGCGAGAAAATGGCCAAAACCTCTTCGTTCGGCTCTCTTCAGGAGCAGCCGAGGAATTAAACTGTGCCTCCAAATGACCCATAAAGCGCACAGGCGGCCATATGTAATACAGAAAGAACCAGCTGGTTTTCTCCATTTGCCTAATCTGGAGGAAGTGTGTAATTTTCAAAAATTGACCCACTACTATACGATATTTTCAGTAAGATGAACGTTGTGTTGGGTCTACAAATGGTGCTCTCTAGCTCAGCAGAACCCGAGGTATGAGCCCCGGAAAATCCCGTTTTCATACGCGGCATTTTCGAAATACCAGTAGCGGGCGCTATAGCGTTCGTACCGGTAGTGGTGAAAACGTTAACAGTTTAGAAAGGCGTTTAAAAATATAAGGCACAACGTGCTTATATATTGACATTTTACTCCTGTAAATAGTGATCGGTGATGTAGTGGAATCTCATATCTTTGGTAATTAACACTGTCCTAACAGAGATAGGTAATAGCACGTTTAACCGATTTGGTCTAGAAATAATTTACGAGTACGTTTTATAGCGTAGTTGAAAGACGGCGAAATGACGGTTTCGTCGATTTTCTCATTATCGGTAGTCGAGGTGCAAGTTACATACGTAGATCGAGTTAATTTGATTTTAAAATAGTGTATTCATTTTTTTAGTGATGATTATCCGATAGAGACTGCCAATACATGAAGTACTTGTGGGCGTTTTATTTCTTGAGAATTACGCTTGGCTGGGCCTTCAGTTTCACCAGTAAGTTAACGCAGGTTGTAAAGTTGACGCCGACGCCAGGTAGGACAGCGTTCGCCGAAGACCGTTGTGCGTGCGCTGGACAGGGTGAGAGGAAGCCCGTCGCGAGCCGACAAAGCGCTGACGAACAGGTAACACCGCACTTGGCTCCCACGTTGCTGAAGCGCTTTTCAGCGCTGAGGGCATCGTGAAGTACAGTAATGGTCGTGGAAGGCAGGTAAGAACGAGACTTGCTTGGAGGATGCAAATAAGACGGCGCCAGTGTGCCGGTTGCAGAGAAATATACCGGTGCACACTACAGAGGCTCTGTGAAAGCTGCAGATAATTATGGCTCTAGGCTGTTGGTAGAACACGACAGAGTACCATAAGTGCGAGACTGCAACTTTCTCGTCCCGAAAATATATGTAGATGAGCCATCATGTATGTAACGCAGAGAGGTAGCTTTGGAGGGTCGTAGGACACAACATGTTAAAACGCTCCTTTGGGGCGCTGACGGAACAGAGCGAAAACATTCCACCCTTTATCTGTGGGCCTCTGGGTGTGAAAATACCGGGAGTTCATTTGTCAGCTTGGTCTGACGTAGACGTTTTGGAAAATTATTGAGAAGTGGCACTACGCTCCACGAGAAATGAGTCTCGTGATTGGATAACTGCTCGTGAGAGACTAGGATTGGCTCTCAAACATGGGGCGAAAGTTACGAGGGAAGACAGCAGGAAATAAGGTGGCGCTTCATCCACTGCTAGTTATAGAATCACTTCAAATTCTACTAGCATAATTCAGTGTGAATAATAGTTATTTCATTTTGCAGCGCCAACTGGAACATGATGTACAGTTTGAGCTAGGCAGCTTTTCCGGATTCACAGCCATGGCCTTACCCAAAGATCGCGACAGCAGCATTAGCGGACAACACGACTCTGTTACAAATAAAATGGTATGCTTAGGCATGTATAGGGCACAATGTACTCAGTAAACGTTAGAGTGTTAATTAGTAGGAGGAAAATGCTCTTCTGGCATGCGTAATACTAACTTAAATTTTGGCAGTCATTGACGTCAGATCGCCGAGATGGTTCAGTGTGCTAATAATGTAGTAACCTACATACCGGTTCGTTGTCTCGAATCTGCGCCAACCGTAAGTAATTGTAAATGTTTCATGTTCCTGTAATAATTTGTCAGTGAATATGATGTTATTAAAATATTCGTGTTATACTTTAGTGCAACTTCTGCTCTCCTTTTATTTATAACAAACAATTGAACTACGGTAACTTTGTCTTTCATTAAGTACATATCTCACTTGGTCACAAAATTAAATTACAGTGTCACTATTCCATCACCCTTCTGAAGTCTGTCGTGCCATGATTTAGTGTTAGTATAAAATCCTTGCGCAACAAATGGTAGTTTACAGTCTTAATTGGGCATCTACATACCGGTAAAGGTTAAATAACTAAAGGCGTACGCGTTAGGGTAGTACATAATCTACTGTGATTCGAAACTTCTTGGCAGGTCAAAACTGTTTGCGTGGCCGGAATCCTTACCTCTCATTAGTAGCCTGAGGCTCGTTGTAACGATGCGGTTATCTGTCACGAAGTTTCATCCGAAAAAAGCTGCACAAACGTTCAGTCGGATCTTCACCAAATTTCATTACTGGACATTGAATGACAAAATGCTTTAAATGTTCACAAACGCTGAAGAGTGCACTTCACCACTAGGTAAAGAAACGTACATTCCTGTGATTACAATATCAATACGCAATCAGTCAGATGGTACAAAGACTTAGGCCCTAAATGCAGCAATCAGAGGGAATTTTAAGTGGAATGATCACATGAGCTCCACCGAATATGAATCAGATTGGATACGTTGGTCCATTGTTAGGATAAGTTTTTTACCTGACCCAGCCCAGAATATGGCTCGAAGGCTCAGAGGTGTGAGGGTATCAGGTAATGGCGAGGGTGCCCGTGGAAGGTGACCACGACACATTTATTTGGTTCAGGAGAGAGCGTCACGGATATGTTGATAAACCGGAAGTGGCAGACGTCTGAAGATGGACGGCAACCATCCCATGGAAACCTGCTAACAGAATGGTCACAAATCAGTTCAAAAATGGTTCAAATGGCTCTGAGCACCATGAGACTTAACTTCCGATGTCATCAGTCCCCTATAACTTAGAACTACTTAAACCTAACCACCCTAAGGTCATCACACACATCCATGCCTGAGGCAGGATTCGAACCTGCGACCGTAGCGATCACACGGTTCCAGACTGTAGCGCCTAGAACCGCTCGGCCACTTAGGCAGGCCATAAATTAGTGTGCACCTCTACAACCATTGGGGATTTACACCAACTCGTGTGATTTTGTTGATCGCCAATTATTCACGTCAAAAGTAACCTAGATAATCAGTGCACATGTAGCTCTTTCCATAACGATGCAACAGGATCTTCAATGAATATACGTTCAACAAGAAAGAATAAACTGGGATAAAATGCTGTTTTGAATTACATAAGACTAAAATTGTGCAGCTGAATGCTTGAATTGAAAGAGATAAATAAAAGCAACTTACCTGTAAGGCTGTTTAAAAGGTACCTACTAAGCAGTACATTCTGTTGAATGAAAGGTTACGCAGGAAACAGAGGCTACGAGTCTAGTTTCTTGTGTTGTGATTTACAGTCCGAATACTGGTCTACGCAGCCTGCGGCATCACTTTATCCTGTGCATGACTCTTAGTCCCCACATAACTACCGCAGTCTACAACCATCTGAGAGTGTCTATTGTATTCAAGCCCATAAATTTTTACACAGTACACACCACCCCCGCCAAAAATATTCCAACCGTTACCAAACTGACGATTTTCCTATGCCTCAGGATGTGTCCCAAGAACTTTCTTTTAGTCAGGCTGTACCATAAATTCCTTTTCACCCCAATTCAATTAAGTAATTCCTCAATACTTAATCGATCTACTCATCTTCATCATTCTTCTGTAAGGCTACATTTCAAAAGCTTGTAATCACCTCTTGTCCATGTTTCACTTCCGTACGAGGCTAAACTCCAGTTAAATATTTTCAGTAGAAACTTTCTAACTCTTAACTTACACTCCATATTAGCGAATTTTTCTCTTTCAAGAATGTTTTCCTTCCCGTGGCGCCGCGCGGAGTGGCCGTGCGGTTTCAGGCGCCGTGTCGCGGATAGCGCGGCCCCTCCCGCCGGAGGTTCGAGTCCTCCCTCGGGCATGGATGTGTGTATTGTTCTTAGGATAAGTTAGTTTAAGTAGTGTGTAAGTCTAGGGACCGATAATCTCAGCAGTTTGGTCCCTTAGGAACTCACACACATTTGAACACTTCCTGTGGCCACAAATTTTTTTAATTCTCTGTATTTCGTCGATCATCATTTTACAGCCCAAATCGTAAAACTCTTCTATCGCTTTTAGAGTCTCATTCCCCAAACTAATTCCCACAGCATCGCCTGATTTAAGTGACCTACATTTCATTATCCTTGTTTTACTTTACTTTATGTTCAATTTCTAACGTCCCACTCCCATCTATATTCTTCGAAGTCCTTTGCTGTCACTGACGGAATTAGAAAGTCACTAGCAATCACAGAAATTTTGCTTTCATCTTCCTGAACTTGAATACCTTCTACAATTTTTTATTTGGATCTCTTTATTGCTTGCTCAATGTACGCACAATAAAATCGTGAACAGGCTAGAATCCTGTTCCATTCTCTTTCCAGCTGCTTCATCCTTTCCCCGTAATTCTACTCTTACAACTGCAATGTAGTTACCATACTAGTTGTGAACAACCCATCGGTCTCTATATTTTATCCCTGCTACTTTCGGAATTTCGTCCAAAGTTACCTCTGAATCTACAAGTGCTATAAATGGATACCTGCATTTCTTCAGTCTATCTTCTAAAATAAGACGTATGTCAATGCTGTCTCGTGTGTTCCTGTAATACGTTTCAGCGGAACCCAAACAAATCTTCTCAAAGGTAGTCTTCTTGAAGCTTTCCCATTCTTCTGTAAGTGATTCGTGTCACTATTTTTCAACCATGATTTATTAAAATGACTGTTCCAAAGCACTCAAAACCATCAGCCTCTAGCTGTTTAGGAATTGTAATTATTTCATTATTCTTGAAACCTGGGAGTATACCTCGTGTTTCTTGCATATCAGGTGGAATAGTTTTGTCATCACTGGTTCTCTGAAGGATATCAATATTGGTAATGGAATGTCGTCGAGATTTCATCCTTATTTCTGCTTAGATCTTTTAGCTATTTCATAATTTTTTTCTCGCGTTATCATATCTCCCGTCTCATCTTCACCTACTCGCTCTCCTTTTTCTGTATGATGGTACTCAAATCTGTCTCCCTGATATAGTCCTTATAAATATTTCCTTCATCATTTGTCCTCTATCTATTCCTGCTTACTCATTTTGCATTTTCCGTCAATCTAAATTTTAGACGCCTATAGTTACTTTCGTCTGATTCAATGGCTGGAATTTTATAGTTTCTCTTTTCATCAATTAATTTCAATACTTCTTGTGTTATGAAAGGATTTCTACTATATCTTTTATTTTACCTTTGTGACCCTCTGTTACCACAACTACTTCATCTCCCAAAGCTACCCATTCACCACTCTATTTTCTGATCCTGTTTCTGTCTAGCGTTGCCTATGCCCTGTGTGTAACTCTCAAAATCTCACCGTTTCTATCAGTTTGTTCAGTTCTTATCTCCGTGAACTCCCTGCTTCTTTCATTTTCTTAATTTGTAATCTGCAGTTCAGAACCCACATGATCCACATCTGCTCCTAGAAATATCTTACAGTTAAAAATTTGTTTACGAAATCTGTCTCTTACAATTATATAATCAATCTAAAACCTTCCGGAATTACTAGGTCCCTTCATATTTTACAAACGTTGTATTGCGCCGTGAGTAAATTTTTCTGTGTGTTGCATTCTGATAGGCCGCTTGCTCCCCCATTCCTTTGCCATTGTCCATGTTCTTCTATTATTTTTTCGTCTCTTGAGATAGAATTTCTGACGCCCATCACATTTAAATTTCATCTCATTTATATATCTGAATAATTTCCTTTCTATCATCACAAAACTGCTTAAATCTCTTCATTGTACGAGAACTAGTTTTTATCTTAACTTGGGTGATGAATTCATGTCTGTCTTGGCAGCAATAACGTGATCACTATGCTGTTCGTAACAGATTAACCGCATTCTCACTTTCTCATTCAAATAGGCCTACATTTCATTACCGGTATTTCATTTTGTGTTGCAGCCATGTACTCAACTGACAAGAAGCCCTCTTCTTCTTCGCACATCTTACTAATGCCCACTACATCTAAATTCAATCTGCCCATTCTCATTTTTTAAATTCTCTAGCCCACCTACGTGATTAAAAGTTACAATATTCCGCAAACAGACCCGTAGGAAGCCATTTTTGCTTTTCCTGACATTTTTCTGAGTCATCCTGACTGAAGATCGAAATGATGGCTATTTCACTTCCTGAACATATTACCCATTGGATGCCATGATTATTAAGCTATAGTGGAGCTGGATGATTTCAGGAAAAATGGTGGCATTAATTTCCCTTGCTTTCAGCTGTTCCCAGTTCCAGCACATCGACGCCATACCGGCTAATGTTAGCGGGCCAAAGCTGCCAGTCATTCAGACAGCTGCCCATGCAGCTACTGAAAAGGCTACTGCTCCTCTTCATGGACCACAGGTTAGTCTGGCCTCTCCACAGGTATCCCTCCATTTTGGTTGCATTTATGCTATAGCTATCTATATCGCTGAGGCATACGAGCCTCCCCGGCTTGGGGAGGTCCAAGAGTCATGCGTAACACTAACACCTTGCCGACCCGAGTGGCCGACCGGTTCTAGGCGCTACGGTCGCAGATTCGAATCCTGCCTCGGGCATGGATGCGTGTGATGTCCTTAGGTAAGTAAGGTTTACGTAGTTCTAAGTTCTAGGAGACTGATGACCTCAGAAGGTCCCATAGTGCTCAGAGCCATTTGAACCATTTTTAACTAACACCTATCCCGTTTGTATGTCTCCACGTCACTCATTAATGAGGAATGTTGACTCGATTTTCAGGTATACAGATGGGAAGCTTCTGTACACAAAATGGAAACTAGAAATCGTCGTAATGCCCAGTCGTCTGTTGATGATGTGTATAGCAACCTTAGTGACTGGTGTTAGCAAATGAATGAAAAATGTACCACTAGCATTTTACACCATGAAATAACTGCAAGTGCAGTATCTGATCATATGTATGTGGGCACCTCCACGTAATGTGCACGTGACCGCTATAGTGGTTTTGTAATGTAACCCGACCCAAAAACCAAGCGTTTTAACCTATTTTTAAAAAAGTTTGAAACCCAATAAAGCGCAGCTATATGTCATATGAAATTAATTAACACATGTTGTGTCGGCTACTGTGGGAGTCAGCACTGACACAAGCAAAGAAGGCGAGGAGTTGCGAGGACCAACGACAGGTATCTAAATCATCTGTACAAAACACTTGAATATTAACATAACTCTTTGTTTCTAAAAAAAAAAGAGAACTATTACTTAATTTGTTGGGTCTCAAATGTGTAAGTACTTAGATAATCTATTTCTCCTCGCAGAAAGGAGGCTAAGTCACGTCTGCCTACTATTCCGTACTGATGCTCTCAGGGACTGCGACCAAATAGGGACCTACCAGCAATGGGCAGCTGGTTAAGTTAGCGTTGATACGGGGCGCTGAACTCTGTGTTCCTGGAGGCGTGGCGCTGCCCGCATTTTCCATAGGTGCTGGTGCAGTGCTGCGCTGGTCGGTGTGCTACGATCCTTTAGGACTGTACATCTTACACAAATTAAAGAGAGCCAACATATTCATTGAAGGCAGCTCTTTTGTGTCACAAAAATTTATATCATTAATATTGTGTTCTAACTCTTCTTGCGATGTCAGAAACACAACAAAATAACATTTACACTTTCATAAAAAAAATTAAATTGGTATACATCTTAATCACCGTAAAATACAATTTGCTACTTTTCGAAAGCATGCTGAAATTTGCAGATTATCACTAATTTCTCGGGCTTCTCTTTCCTTAATTGTTTCTTACTTTTGACCAAACAAGCCTGTAGACTGAGGAGACTCTGCAGTAGATGTAGTGCTGGCAGGGTGAGAAAAGACACATTAATAACCTACCGCTGCTACGTTTCCTACAGCCACCATCACGGCACGAGGACAGTTCCACAAATGATTACGCTGCTGCCAGTGAGATGGAAACACCCTCTCCTCGGAGCTCCAGCGTCGGGCGCAGTTAAGTTCGAACTTTCATGCACAGATCCCCATTGCGTTTGTTTGCCAGCTGAATAACATTTACAGACTTCCATGTGACCTGGGCTCGACATCTTCTGAATAGACATTAGAGCGAAGAGTTGTGATTTATAAATCTGCGGTACCTGTGTATATTTTAACATTCAAAAGCTACTGTTAGCAACGAACACTGCAACTACAGAAACAAAGCTATGTACTATTTTTACTGTTTCATATTAGATGTAGCATAAATTAATATCTGCATTGTCTGCTCATGAGCATTATCTGTTCCTTGCTCTTGTCTCCTTAGAAGAGCCGCAAAGCGTGCAAGGAAGTCATAACAGGCTAGTGTTTTGAGTAAATTAATCACAATTATTTATACTAATTTTTTAAATTGTGAATAGGAAAAAAAAACATGAAACCAAATTTTACCGAATGGGCTGTTTTTATTGCAACCAGCTTTTTTTTTCCAACCGTGCCACAAGCTGTAACTAGAGGTGGACCTGCCAGTATAGAAGTAGGCGTGTTGCCATTACAGAAGCAGTAGTACCAGAATGAGTTGGTCAGAAGGGCACATGTATGGCGCTTCAAATGTCGATTAGCCAGTGAGTGTCACCTGAGCAACAAATCGATCAGAGGCGTTTCAACCCATCTACGTGTCTTCAATTCGACAACTGGTGCAATAGAAATGCAAAGAAACACCCACAGTTGAACCACGACCAGGCTTAGCTCAGCTCATATGCTGACAAAAACTCCACATAAATTAACAGAAGGAATGATTCGTGAGTTTCAAATTATTATCAGCAGTCTAGATAATGCAACTGACGTCGTATGGAGTTAAGAAGAACGACTGCAGTGGCCGAGGAGCTCCTCATAACCAACACATTTCTGTACTCAAGACAAAACTACTTTTGAAGTGATGTAAAGGCGACGCTACAGTAAAGTGGATGACTTGAATGATTCGGCGTCATGAATGACGCTGTTCCCCGTCGCAATCCGATGATCGGGATGGCTTTGGCTAATGCCTGCGGAATGTTAACTGCCATTGTGTGTAGCGGCAAGTGTGTGCAGTGGTGTTGCGGTATGTCGGTGTTCTTTCTTGTTCAGATGTGATCGTGTTATTGCGCTTAAAAAAGGCTAAATTTGTTAAGAAATAAACATATTTTATGGAATTGTGTACCGCACGCAGTGGAGGAACAGTCAGAAGACGATGATTGTTTATAACGGAATAGCAACGCAGAGTGTCACAGACAATCATCTGCGAGGCCATGGTTTGTCTACAGTGACACTCCTGCAACGGACTGGTCCAGCCAGACTCAAGCCATGAGTCCAATGGAACACTCCCGCTGTGAGACAGAATGTCGACTTCGTCCCAGATCGAAGCGTCCAGCATCGCTACGTTCTCTGGTTTCAAACCTAGAGGAAGAATGGACTGCTATTCTTACAGACACACTCAGACATCTCGTTTAAAGCACCCACAACATATTTCAAGCCGTAATACAGGCGAAGGGAGCGTGCACCTCATATTAATGTCCTTTAATTTAATGCTTCTGATAGCGTGCGCATAAACGACATATACAAATAGAGACAGCTTTCATGTATATTAATTTTCCCTTTGCATGGCTAATGAATCTGAGGCCCCAGAACAGATGATGAAGGCTCAATAGTCTAGCTAACCGAGAGCAAAAAATACGCAGAATCAAGCAGCACAGACGCTGCCGAAAATCACCGATCCAAACCGATAAATTTGTGCTTCATCCGGGCAAGGTGTAATATCACTTGACATCCGGATAAAATACTGCCGCAATTTCTGTTACGTTTCTGCTACAAACAGCACAGAAGTAAACGAAATGTAAAGTTGATGTAGAGTGTCAAAGCACCTGAAGTTGAGCCCTCACGACTGGAAATGCATCGTCCATTTTAATAAAATCACGATTTGTCGCTGAAGGCGGTTGTTCTTTATTATTACGACAGTAATACAGTCACGGAAGAAACACTGCAGACAACAGATAAAATAAATATACAATTACTTGGTCCCTAACACGCTTTCTGAAAAGTAACGCCACCGAATGTTTTATTTGAAAACGCTTAACGCTTTTTATGTAAAGCAAACGTTATTAACATACTCAATTTTTATTATTATGTCTACATACTTATTTCTCATCATGGTCATACGGGAGAGGAATACATTTAGCCCAACACGAGACCAGTTCGTTGATAAATATTATGAATGGGGGGAAATAGAGAGAGTATTTTGCTGCTAACTATGGTACCTGGTGTTTTAGAAGATCGTGTTTTCTAGCCTCGTGCGAGTGCGCTGGATTTCGGCATAAGCGTAACTTGTTCCCTGCAGTGACGTGTCGGATACTTGAAAGAAGCGATCAATAATTTTGACACACTTTTCTTGGAAACAAAAACGGGGATTGTAATCAAATTTTCGCCGGATAGCTTGTCAGCCTGAATTTCAACAAGATTACCGAAGGGCGAATTACCATTCAGTGACGAATAGTAGTTTGCTGATTACGACAAGTTTTTTCAAGTTCCTTCATCCTGTGGAACCGTCGATGATTTCTGTGAACATTTGTACTAAAATGACAAACATTTATGAACATAGGTCACGAGAAATTGACTGATGATTGGTATTTAAATAACAAGTCAAATAACGGCATTCAGTTTAGAATTAATTTCTTATAAGCTAAAGAGAAACTTACTTTTAACATTTTTTCACTCCATATCGTTGCTCACAATGCCACATAAACCAACTTTTGTGCTAATAGTTACAATTCCTTAGAAATAGGGAAATATCCAGTGCTTTTTTTGGTTGTCGTACGTCTTGATATATTCAGACGTTTCACATCGAAACTCTTCACATTACATAATTTTAATTATTAATTATAATGAACTTAACAACGTGCGTCTACACATACAGACAAAATGGTTCAAATAGCCCTGAGCACTATGGGACTTAACTTCTGAAGTCATCAGTCTCCTAGAACTTAGAGCTACTTAAACCTAACTAACCTAAGGACATCACACACATCCATGCCCGTGGCAGGATTCGAACCTGCGATCGTAGTGGTCTCGCGCTTCCAGACTGTAGCGCCTAGAACCGATCGGCCACTACGGCCGGCTACACATACAGACAGACAAAACATAAGTGGTATAGTATTTACTACACAAGTTGTTTTCACATTGTATCTCATGTTTTGTTTCACCGCGGTTGAGCTTAAAGAATGCCTTTAACCGCTTTTGAGTATATCGGATCGCAATAGTAATCTTTGGCGCCACAGTAGAACGTCTGTCATTGTCAGTCTGCCACAACCTCACCTCTACTTGCACTCCTGCATCACTATTACAGTGAAATCCTAGAGGGCGTTGTTTAAGTTATGGAAACAAATGAAACTGGGATGGGGAAAAGTCGGGACAGTGTGCGGAGGATGATCAATGACTGAACCCAAGGCGTCATATAACTGCAAACGTCGTAGTGTTCGTGTATAGTCCGCCATTGTCATGCTGAACAAGAGAGTGCTACATGTGTGGACGAACTCTTTCAATTCGTGCTTTCAGTTTCATAAGAGCGTCTCGCTCCCCGCAACATTAAACACTATAGTTCGGAGCCCTCAAGAGCCAGAGGGTTGCAACTTGAGTGAGTGAAGTGTAAAAGTCGACGGAGTAATATGCATGACATGTAATAGCTCAACCAATACCGAGAAAGAATAATAACTTCAGTGTCATTCATTGTCAACATGCCTTTGTATACATGGACTGAAGTTTCTCTCAACCTCCTGCATATAATTAACAAATATTATATCCATAATGGGTTGGCATAAACGAAATAATCAAATGAACCGTGGTACTTGCAAATACTGGAAAAACTGTAGATTGTTGCAACACATTGTAAGATGTAATGCGTAAATAGAAAAACCTTCAGGAAATACCTGCATGGTGCAACACAAATTGATAAACTCGTTCTGTATACATTAAAAAATGTTTTGCATCACCTCTGTTCCGAGAGTTTTCCGGAATCTGTAGAGAAAATTGGAATACAGATCAAAATAAACATCATTTCCGCCCGTTTTATTGCTCATGAAAACCACACATCGAATGTTGTACCACTATACAGCGAGATCTTCGGAGGTGTAGGTCCAGAGTGCTGTACACTTCGGTACCTCTAATATCCAGCAGCACGTCCTCTTGCACTGATGCATGCCTCTATTCGTCGTAGCATAGTATCCACAAGTTCACCAAGGCACTGTTGGTCCAGATTGTCCCTCTCCTCAGTGGCGATTCGCGGTGGATTCCTCAGAGTTCTTGGTGGGTCACGTCGTCCATAAAAAACCCTTTTCAATATATCCCAGGCATGTTCGACAGGTTTCATGTCTGGAGAAAATGCTGGCCACTCAAGTCGAGCGATGACGGTATCCCGAAGGAACTCCTTTATAAGATGTGTGCGATGGGGTCGCGAATTGTCGTCCATGAAGACGAATGCCTCGCCAATATGCTACCGATATGGTTGCACTATCGGTCGGACGACGGCATTCACGTATCGCATAGCCGTTACGGCGACTTCCATGACCACCAGCGGCGTACGTCGGCCCACATAATGACACCACAAATCAGCAGGGATCCTTCACCTAGCTGCACTCGCTGGACGGTGTGTCTAATGCGTTCAACCTTATTGGATTGCCTCCAAACACGTCTCCGTTTCTCTGGCTGAAGGCATATGCGGCAATCGTCGGTGAAGAGAACGTGATACCAGTCTCGAGCAGCCCATTCGGCAAGTTGTTGGACGCATCTGAACCGCGCTGCATGGCGTCATGGTTGCAAAGATGCATCTCGCCGTGGACGTCCGGAGTGAAGTAGCGGATCATTCAGCCTATTGCGCACAGTTTGAGTAGTAACACGATCTCCTGTGGCTGCACGATAAGCATTATTCAACATATGGCGTTGCTGTCAGGGTTCCTCCGAGCCATAATCCGAATGTAGAGGTCACCCACTGCAGTAGTAGCCCTTGAACGGCTTGAGCGAGGCACGTCATTGACAGTTCCTGTCTCCCTGTTGTAGTGTTAACTTTATCTTGGGAAAATACCGTGAAAAATATAAAATAGACAATTTGATTGGGTTTTGAATTTTGGTTGTTTCAGTTACGGATGAGGCGGACTTCGTATTATTGATTGAGATCGTGCTGTAATTTGACCGTGCATGGCAGACCGGGTCGGCAACACTGCAAAAAGCGACTGTACGGATATAGCATCAGAAACTAATTGAAATTTACCTTATAATCTTGTTAGATACGCACTATTGATTACGATATAGTCTTTATGGCTGTCCTCCTAATTTCTCTTGTAGGACGACCCGTCTTTCACTTTTCTCCGTCTGTTGAAAACTTCTTCTAGTTGTCACTGTTATGATCAATTAACAAATTTCGCGATAACCACCTCGAATCACTATTGAAACAACCTCGCTTTGCAATATGATTTTAATTTCCACCCAAAAGCAAATTCAACACAGCGCCGAAAAATACACGTCTTTCGTATGAAGACAAGAGAGAGAGTGTCCTCAATTAGATGTTAAAAAACCAAAAACCTACGCAAAAGTAAAAAAGACGAACAAAATTATTTATAAAAATCGGTCGCTGGGGCAGCGCTCTTCTGCGTGCGCGCTCGTAAATTATATCTTTGTATTGGCGGAGGCGCGGTAGTCAAAGTACCATTACAATGCCTCCTCTACTGACACGCACCGCAAGCGAGTGTGGCAGTATAGAAAATTTACATAGATACATATATATGAGAAAATAAGAAATTTACATATTACAAAAAATATTTCTGAGCACAATACTCTTTGCATATCAGTCTTTGTATACAGAATTTTTGGCGTGTATCTTCTGTAGGAGTCGTAAAATTAATGTCTTTGAATTACAGCGTATTATCGTTGCTTAGCACAGCGTTTGAATTCAGTTCACATGATTCGTGTTTACAATGGAGTTAATTCGAACAATAAATGTTTCTATTATATTGCTTCAATGTCTTTAAACTTAGCATCGGATTCTGAGTGTGTGTGTATTGCCTGGATCTCTTGCGTGTGACTTGAAGAAAATCCAAAGTTTGTTCAATGTGTCAACAAGAAATTATGATCTCCAGCAGTCGAATTTTGGTGGCGTCTACCGGGGTATAAATGGTCAATGAGGGCACAGGAAACACCTCACTGCCTACGACAGGTGATGAGCTTGTCTTTTACACCAACCTGAAGACCTGCCGGCTTCCACTACACCATACACTTCAAGGCATATTGACACTACGTAAATATTTCTTGACCAGTGTTCCATCACGTTGGTTTCTTCTTTGCATTTTCAATTCCATTTATATGAATCATGTGTTACATGCACAAGTCCTTTGCAGTTCATTAACTTCTCCTTAAAATACATTTATTGATATAGTAAGTACATAAATATACAAATATTTACAATAATCATTACATGAGATAGTTACATTGTTGTCATATAGTACATATACAGAATTAAATGAAAAATATAGTAAATTTTTATGTTACATTCAATATCATTCTGCTGACATGTGAATTACATTACATTCAGATTGAAATATACATTTTATTTATTTTATTTGTTAGATCATTCTTTTTCCTTTCTTTCCTTTTTTTGTTTTTTTCCCTTCCGTTACACTTGCAACATTTGAAGATAATTGTGGCAACTCGCTAGAATATTCAACTTAAAATTCATCTTGCCTCCTGGAATAAAGTTTACACATATTTCAAGCTTCAAGACAGCCCTCTGTAGGAGGATAGGTTCATGGGATGGTTGCTAACTACTTCATAAATACTAGTAAAGTCATCTCCTACAGTGGACCACACAAAATAAAATAAGATAAATAAAATACGTGTTAACTTAATATAATGTAAAAGTTCCTATACCTAATACCGTTTCTAAGTGTGGTGTCCCCACTATTGCTGTTTCTAAGAGTGGTACCCCTCTATTACCGTTTCTAAGAGCGGTACCCCTCTAAATATCTTAGGATCCTACAAGTATGTACATCAGTGTGGTAAGTGTATATATATATCTAGTTCAAGTTAGTCATGTTCCTATAAAGTTTGTGTAGTTCACCTCCTTCCTTTCATGAGTATCAAGCAATATAAATAAATGTTTTACTTAATAAATAAATAATTCTTCTTAGATAATTGCTGCTGCATTCCATGCTGTGCATCCATTCTGTATTTACCTTGTGGTACCTATAAAATTCTATTCACAAATAAATATGTGTGTATGTCTCTCCATACTGTCAGATAATCACGAATTATATAATGTCAAATATTTCATCAACCTGTATAAATTTTTCTAAGGAGGGATGAGAGTATGAGCCGCAACAGAGGACTGACGTTTTGTTTTCTCCTTATTCTCCTTTCTATTTAATGGTGCATTAGTTCAGTACAATAGATGAGCTTTAATTATGTCATTAGATGACAGCTAAATATGTTCTCTTAAATAATTCTTCCAATCTGAAGTGTCAAGCCCACATAACTCCAAAAATTTCATTACAAGTTCCCATAAGATTAGTGTTACAGTGTTACAGACTTAAATCTTCTTGTATATTTCCAACAGTGGCTGCTGTAAATAATTCTTTCCTCATAAATCTATACTTTCACCTTTAGTTATAAGAATATATAAGACATCACATAAGTTATTATCTCAAACATACCAGTCTTTCAATAAATAATATTCTTTCCACTACTTTCATTCTGTATTCCATGAGTACATGTTATATAGCGTTCGAATCTAGTTTCTCTCCTCTCAACATATTCTCAATTACTCATAATATTCTCACCTATCCATTATTCATTCTTCACGACATAACATACTTATATATATATATATATATATATATATATATATATATATATATTCCTCTTATTCATCATCATTTACTTTTTTACTTCAACAATAATAATAATAATAATAATAATACCCTTTTTTCATCTTATATTCCATTTACCTCACTCCATATTACTATTTATCCTCTTATTAAACTAAAATTACATTCACTCATCTCATTCAGTCACTCACATCACTCATATCAACATTACTATTATCACATGCCTCCTAAAGAAAATAATTCTGTTCAGTTCTCTGCCTCCTCTAATGTGTATATGCCTCAATAGCAACTCCTCTTATAACCAAATTTCTAATTAGCTATTGGATGGTTCACATTGCTTTCTAGATTTACCTGCACTCATTAGATTTTAAGTATCTGTATAACTTAAATGTAAGCTCATCATAACTCTATATCATATTAATTATCTTCTTCTCATTAGCTAACATTTTACTGTATGTATTTTTTCAAATGTGTGTGTGGGTGTACACCTCTGGGTTTATGTGTTAATGGATATTCTAATGAATAACAGCCAGGGTGTGGAATATTTGCAATTCGGTATGGTCCAGAGTATAAGATCTGCCATTTCCTGTTTAAATGTTTCAGTTTTGTGGGTTTAGGATGTGTTCTTAGTAAAACTAACTCATCAACTTGAAATGTTTGTGCTTTCCTGACACCTCTGTCATATATCTGCTTTCTTTCCTTAGCTTTGTCACATAATGTTGTGTAAGCTTGTCTTACCTTTTCTTCTAAATTAACATGATTTATTGTTGCTGCAAATTTAGGTACAGGGTCTGTCCATTCATTTCTTTCTGTTTTATCCATAATTAATTCAGTTGGTGTGTATCCAGTAGAAATGTGAGGTAAAATGTTCACTATTTGTTCAAATGATGCTAGGTATTCTACCCATTTTGTGTACTTCTCTGGTGTGTGTGTTCTCATAAACTGTCCAAATTCTCGAAATGTTCATTCTACTGGGTTTTCTGCCGCATGAAATCTTGAAATTAAAATATGTTTAACATTCTGTTCTTCAATAAAACTCTTCCATTTTAAACTGGTAAAATATGCTGCATTATCTATGATCATAACTTCAGGTTTTCCTATTCTTACAAAATAATCAGTTAATAGACGTCTGGTAATAGCAGTGGTAGAAACTGAATGTAAAGTATATAATTTTGAATACTTTGTGAAAACATCTAACACAGCAAAGATGCATTTCATTCCTCCACTTTGTTGTGGATAGGGTCCTGCAATATCTAAAGAAATTAGCTGTAATGGCCTCCTAGAATGATTGGGTGCAATTCATTCATGCTTGTGCGATTAGAATATTTGGCTTTCTGACATATGATGCATTTCCTAATATTACTCAATACTCTTCGCCGTATATTTGGAAAATAGCAATATTGTATAATCTTATCTGTACATTTGGTTACACCACAGTGTCCTCAAGTTCTGTGTGTAAATAAAATAAAATCATCAACATGAGCTTCAGGTAAGCAAACACACCAATGCTGTGATTCAGGGTTTCGTCGGTGAAATAATACTTCTTTATGTAATGTGTAATAATTTTCAAGATGTGGGTCTGTTCCTGCACGTAATTTATTCCTTATATGGATCCACCTGGGATCATTGTCCTGCAATATGGCTAACTTCCTGCACATGTTTTTGTAGTAAGGTGCAAATGTACCGTCATACATGAGTAAAATTTTGAAATCTGATGTTTGTTCTGTCACATCTGAAAACTCTTGTAGGCCTTGTGGCAAACGAGATAGAGCATCAGCTATAATGTTGGATTCTCCTTTTATGTATATAATATCAAAACCATATTCTTGTAGTGATCCACACCAGCGTGCAAGACGTGAATGTAATAACTTGCATGATTGCAGGAAAGAAAGAGCTTGATGATCAGTATAAAGCTTAGTACGTTTTCCCCATAGAAAGTAGCGAAACTTGCGAAATGCCCATACTATGGCAAGTGTTTCGCGCTCGGTCACTGAATATGACTTTTCGCATTCAGTGAGCGTGCGGCTAGCAAAACGTATAGGTTTGATGACTGTTTGTTCATTTTCTACATGAATTTGGAATAAATATGCTCCGAGCCCATAGGAACTTGCATCTGCTACTAGGCAAAAGTCTGACGTCATGTCAGGATGACATAACAACGGTGCATTTACTAAAGCATTCTTAATCGCTTCAAAATCTGTCTGACAGAACTCTCTCCATTTCCAAATATTATTTCTTTTGAGTAAAGATAGAAGGTGTGGACTGTCATGAAGGTGGTAGGGTACAAATTTCCTGAAGAATTAAGATAGACCAAGAAAGGCTTTGAGTTGTTAACGATTCTGTGGGGATGGAGAATTCTTTATTGCATCAATTTTTCTTGAGTCTGGATAAATGCCTTCAGTTGATATGATGTGACCAAGGAATTTTATTTTTCTCCTCCCTAATTTCGTCTTTGATAAATTAATAGTGACACCTGCGTCAGAAAATTTAATCAGAAGTTGCTTCAAAAGATTAACATGTTCTTCCCAAGTAGTGGTGGCAATGACAATATCGTCAACATAAACTGTGATTTGCGATACCAATTGTGGTCCAAGAACAGCATCTAAGGCTTCAATCATTACTCCAGCACTCACTCGTAGACCAAAGGGTAGAACACAAAATTGATAACTACGTCTCTCACATAAAAATGCAGTATATTTACGACTGTTTTTATGGAGGGTCACCTGCCAAAACGTTGAGTCGAGGTCGATATTGGTTAAATACTGTACATTATGAAATTTTAAAAGTTGTTCTTCCAAATTTATAGGTCGTGTGTTGATTGGGATTATAACTTTGTTAATTTCTCGTGCGTCCAGCACTAACCTTACACTACCATCCTCTTTATTAACTGCTAGGATCGGACTGCAATATGGTGAATGTGACCTTTCAATAATACCCCAAGCTTGCATCTTTTCAATCTCTTTCAGAACTGCGGGTTTCTTTGACCAAGGAATATTATAATATATTCTACAGCATGATTTGTGTGGTTTAACATCCATCTCATAAGTATAGCCTCTAATAATTCCAATTTCTCCACAAATACCTCAGCAAATTGCTGTAAAACTTCAAGTAATTCAAGTTGTTGTTCCTTTGTCAGATATGCAGATTCTGCGCATTTTCATATAAATCATTAGGTTTAATTCCCAGAGCTACAGTTGCATTAAAAGTTAAATCCCCTATGTTTGTTGCTGGTGGATACACAAAATGAAACTGTTCAAACTTACCTTGTTTACTGATTAAGTTTTTACCCTGTGTTAACTCTATTGTCAGTTGTTGTTGGGTAACGGTTAAATGACATTTCCCTTTTCCTAAATCTATGATTGCTTGATATTCATTCAAAAAGTCAATTCCTAATATGCAATGCATAACTAATTTGTCTACTACCAGAAAACTGTAATGAATGGTATATTTGAAAATGTGAAGTTAATTAGCGCTTGAAATTTCACATTCTTTGATTTGTTACCGGTGGCACTTATAATGTGACAATTCTGTACTGGCAATGTTTGTATGTTCATTATTTGTTTGAGTTCATTATATAAGGGCATTGAAATGACAGTTGCTACTGCCCCTGTATCTAACATTACTTCCACTTCATAACTACCAATCGTAACTCGTATTATAGCCTGAATAATCTTCTTTGTTTTACTGGTACTATTAAAATCTACATCCTGATATAATTCTTTTTCAATTTTCTTACTGTCATCATATCGGAGAAAACAAATCGTCGGTTCCGTTGCGCTCTGCTCCCTATCGACCGTAACTCGAGCGCTTAGCTCGGTCGTCGTTCGTTTTCCGGCAAATTCGGTTGTAGCTGCGGGTTGGGTTAATTGCCCAACTCAATAATACACTCCTGGAAATGGAAAAAAGAACACATTGACACCGGTGTGTCAGACCCACCATACTTGCTCCTGACACTGCGAGAGGGCTGTACAAGCAATGATCACACGCACGGCACAGCGGACACACCAGGAACCGCGGTGTTGGCCGTCGAATGGCGCTAGCTGCGCAGCATTTGTGCACCGCCGCCGTCAGTGTCAGCCAGTTTGCCGTGGCATACGGAGCTCCATCGCAGTCTTTAACACTGGTAGCATGCCGCGACAGCGTGGACGTGAACCGTATGTGGAGTTGACGGACTTTGAGCGAGGGCGTATAGTGGGCATGCGGGAGGCCGGGTGGACGTACCGCAAATTGCTCAACACGTGGGGCGTGAGGTCTCCACAGTACATCGATGATGTCGCCAGTGGTCGGCGGAAGCTTCACGTGCCCGTCGACCTGGGACCGGACCGCAGCGACGCACGGATGCACGCCAAGACCGTAGGATCCTACGCAGTGCCGTAGGGGACCGCACCGCCACTTCCCAGCAAATTAGGGACACTATTGCTCCTGGGGTATCGGCGAGGACCATTCGCAACCGTCTCCAAGAAGCTGGGCTACGGTCCCGCACACCGTTAGGCCGTCTTCCGCTCACGCCCCAACATCGTGCAGCCCGCCTCCAGTGGTGTCGCGACAGGCGTGAATGGAGGGACGAATGGAGACTTGTCGTCTTCAGCGATGAGAGTCGCTTCTGCCTTGGTGCCAATGATGGTCGTATGCGTGTTTGGCGCCGTGCAGGTGAGCGCCACAATCAGGACTGCATACGACCGAGGCACACAGGGCCAACACCCGGCATCATGGTGTGGGGAGCGATCTCCTACACTGGCCGTACACCACTGGTGATCGTCGAGGGGACACTGAATAGTGCACGGTACATCCAAACCGTCATCGAACCCATCGTTCTACCATTCCTAGACCGGCAAGGGAACTTGCTGTTCCAACAGGACAATGCACGTCCGCATGTATCCCGTGCCACCCAACGTGCTCTAGAAGGTGTAAGTCAACTACCCTGGCCAGCAAGATCTCCGGATCTGTCCCCCATTGAGCATGTTTGGGACTGGATGAAGCGTCGTCTCACGCGGTCTGCACGTCCAGCACGAACGCTGGTCCAACTGAGGCGCCAGGTGGAAATGGCATGGCAAGCCGTTCCACAGGACTACATCCAGCATCTCTACGATCGTCTCCATGGGAGAATAGCAGCCTGCATTGCTGCGAAAGGTGGATATACACTGTACTAGTGCCGACATTGTGCATGCTCTGTTGCCTGTGTCTATGTGCCTGTGGTTCTGTCAGTGTGATCATGTGATGTATCTGACCCCAGGAATGTGTCAATAAAGTTTCCCCTTCCTGGGACAATGAATTCACGGTGTTCTTATTTCAATTTCCAGGAGTGTATTTACATTTCTGTCGCGCGTCACCCAAGTATCAGCTGTTTGGTTGTTGACATTACCTCGCGTCGCATTGGGAGTTCCGTTAGGTAGGAATTGAGGGTTGCTGTATTGCATGTGTCGTGGCGGTGGTCCATTGTGATTTCGCCGTACATTATTTCGCCCATGACTGTAACTGGTATTGTCAGTACTGTTATTCCTGCAATACATGTTTGGATGTTGTTGGATGTTGTTTCTCTGAAAATATCCTGGATGGTACCTGTTATCCTCTCCTCTATGATTTCGGTTCCTTCTTCTGTTGTTGTTATTTTGAATATAACTGTTATTGTTCTGATTGTAATTACTGTTCGGATAGCCATTATAGTAATAATTACTATTTCCTTGGCAATGCTGCGAGTTGTTTCTCCTAATATTGAATGGATTTGTCCCAGTATAGTGCGAATTGTTTGAGTATTTTGTTGTGGTGTCGGAGGCGGATTCCAATAGCCTCTGTCATTTCTGTTTTGCGTACGCGAATTGCTTGGATGGATCGGATACAATTGATTGAAATTCCTGATCTCATCTCTGTAAACAACATCTATCTCATCAACATAACTGAAAAAATTCTTTATGTTGTCCTCGGACACTCCTATTAATTTGTCACGGTAAGGAACTGGTAAGTGGCTTTTAAGTGTTCTAATTACGTCTGGTAAATCTGCTGGTTTTGTCCAATATAATGTTTTGTCTAGGTAGCGTTCAAAGTATTGACGTTTTTGTGGACTGGCAAGACAGCCAATCCACTAGGACGGGCCGGCCGGTGTGGCCGTGCGGTTCTAGGCGCTTCAGTCTGGAACCGCGTGACCGCTACGGTCGCAGGTTCGAATCCTGCCTCGGGCATGAATGTGTGTGGTGTCCTTAGGTTAGTTAGGTTTAATTAGTTATATGTTCTAGGCGACTGATTACCTCAGAAGTTAAGTCGCATAGTGTTCAGAGCCATTTGAACCACTAGGACGGGAGGCCGAAGGGCACGCGTTTAAGCTCACGCAGGCTGGCGTGAGGTCTGGAACAGTTAGAGGAATAGAGACTAGCAAAAAAGGTACGTAGCTTCTGGAATACTTAACTTTAATCCATAATTGGTGAACATCGGTCTGACGGTACATGCATCACAAGATAAATAGCAAATGATAATGGCGCCTTGCTAGATCGTAGCAAATGACGTAGCTGAAGGCTATGCTAACTAACGTCTCGACAAATGAGAGCGTAATTTGTCAGTGAACCATCGCTAGCAAAGTCGGCTGTACAACTGGGGCGAGTGCTAGGAAGCCTCTCTAGACCTGCCGTGTGGCGGAGCTCGGTCTGCAATCACTGACAGTGGCGACACGCGGGTCCGACGTATACTAACCGACCGCGGCCGATTTAAAGGCTACCACCTAGCAAGTGTGGTGTCTGGCGGTGACACCACAGACGTGAAGTCTCTTTCTTCTGGTTGTAAATTTCTGGATTGTATACTTCTCGTTTTAAACTTTGCTGTTCTGTGATCGACCAGAATTGCTCAAGAAAAGCTTGTTCAAACTGTTCAAATGTTAAACATCGTCTTTTCATTGCTGCTCCCCACTTAGCTGCTCTTCCACGTAGCAAATTTGTAACATATCGAATTTTATCGGCTTCTAACCAATGTCTGGGGAAAATACCATCAAAAGAGCGGATGAAAACAATCGGATGCACTTTGTCTTTCTCATCACATGAAAATGTCTGAAAGTATCCATGTCGTACTAATGTTTTATCAGCTACTCCCGATGGTATTATGGGTCCTGCATTTTGTGTCGAACTGTGCATAGTATGTGGTGATGTCTGACAGTAATTTTGATCTCGTGGTAGCATTGAAAATGGTTCATTGGGATTTGTATCACTCATTGGTAATTCTATTTTCGGCTGTGTGCTGGGTCTAGCATTATTCGGAATCTCATTTGTGTTTTGGTTGCTTCTTATGGGTTTTGGTATCAATGACAAACTTGGTATCATATTTTCTTTAAGTTTACGTACCTCTTTCTGAATATTATCTGTTTCTCCCTTTACTTGTTCCTTTGTCTAATCTAAAATGATCTGTGTCATTGTCTCAAACGTCTCACCTAAATAATCATCACATAATTTGCATTCATGTTCAAGTTCCTCTGCTAGAGTTGTGTCATTCTTTTAAGATGCTACATCTGCTCTGTCTTCAAGTTTTTCTAACTTTTCCTGTAAGGATTTCTGCTCCAATGTTACATCATTTAATCTGTCTGAAAGGTCTGTAGTCGTCAGGTCTAAGTGATCTTGGTTTGTTTTTACGGAATTGTGTGACTGTCGTAATTCGTCAACTTGGGTACTGGTTTTCTGTTGTTCAAAAACTACTGTCAACAATTTCTCATTACATCGTTGTAAGTCAGTTTTTGTCTCGTCACTGAATTCCACACATACCTTTTCTTGTCTCGTAACCTTGTCTGATAAGTCAGTAAATTTCCTTCCAAGACTACTGGTGGTTTGTGTCAAGTCGGCAATTTGTCTCGATTGTTTTTCAAAATTTTGTTTTATGTCCCGTGTCAGTTCATCGAATTTAGTGTCAAATTTCCCAATGTCACGTTTTAAATTGTCATTTTTCTCGTCTAAAGCGTCAAATCTTTTGTGAAATTTTCTGGTTTTTCACCAAGTAACTTCAGAACCTGGTTGAGCATGTCAGAGTCCTATGTCTTAGTTTCGTCATTTTTTCGTGTCTGATTGATGTCTGGTTCTGAAGTTGACGTTGTCAATATCGCGTTTTGTCGCGTATTACCCACTCTACATTCGCCTGTATATCTGTTTAAATATAGGGATTGTTGTCTTAATCGATCCGGTAAAATTATGTCTTGAACATCCTCACAATTGAGTTCAACATTCATTTGACTGTCGGACATGTTTTGGAATGTGTCACTTTCACTAAGCTCGTCCGCGGAAACAATTTCTACGCGTCTATCGTCCATCTTGCGGTTTTCGTAATTAATTGCAAATAAAATTTTCCGATGGCAAAAAATTTTTTTTTAAATATGATATGTTGAATTCTGAAATTACTCTTATGGAAATGGATATTTCTATATGATTTTTAATTAGAAATTGAATTATTAAACTGGTACAGAGATTTCCCTCTCACAAATAAATGACTGTGAATATGCTCTTCACGTATCATTTGCAATAATAGTAAATCAATTTTAACTACAATTTGAAAAAATAATTTCCAAATAAATGGATCGGAATAAAGGAAGTACAGATGGCTGCTTGAAACTGGAAAAAATGTAGATTTCTGTAATCACGAACTTTTTTTTTTTTTTTTTTTTTTTTTGTTCTTCAGTCTTATGTTGCAAATGTAGCGTCAGATATACAGTTTTCAATCCAAAATTTTTCTTTCACGTCCGTGCAAATTCTTTTATGGGACGTTATCCTTTTCCCTATTTTTTTACCAAATTGATTTCCTCAGCACGAAAATGAAAATTAACACAAATTAACAACAGGGAAAACAATATTGTTGTAAATTTCATGCGCGTAACATTACAATTGAAATGAATAAGAAGACTTAGTCCAAATTCATTTTCTGATGCTATTAAGTGGTTAAAATTAGATAAAATGTCCAAAATTTATAATAATTGCACTTGTATCAAATCCGGAGATTGTAAGTCCTGTCACCAGGACGCCAATTGTAGTGTTACCTTTGTCTCGGGAAAATATCGTTAAAAATATAAAATAGAAAATCTGATTGGGTTTTGAATTTTGGTGGTTTCAGTTACGGATAAGGCGAACTTCGTATTATTAATTGAGATCGTGCTGTAATTTGACCGTGCATGGCAGACCGGGTCGGCAACACTACAAAAAGCGACTGTACGGAAATAGCATCAGAAACTAATTGAAATTTACCTTATAATCTTGTTAGATACGCAGTATTAATTACAATATAGTCTTCGTGGCTGTCCTCCTAATTTCTCTTGTAGGACGACCCGTCTTTCACTTTTCTCCGTCTGTTGAAAACTTCTTAAAGTTGTCACTGTCATGATCAATTTACAAATTTGGCGATAACCACCTCGAATCACTATTGAAACAACCTCGCTTTGCAATATGATTTTAATTTCCACCCAAAAGCACATTCAACACAGCACCGAAAAATACGCGTCTTTCGTATGAAGACAAGGGAGGGAGTGTCGTCAATTAGTTGTTAAAAAACAAAAAACCTACGCAAAAGTAAAAAAGACGAACAAAATTATTTATAAAAATCGGTAGCTGGCGCAGCGCTCTTCTGCGTGGGCGATCGTAAATTATATCTTTGTATTGGCGGAGGCGCGGTAGTCAAAGTACCACTACACTGTATCTCCTCCATGTCCAAACAACATCGCTTTGGTCCACTCGTTGACGCCTGGATACTTCCCTTATTGAGAGTCCTACCTGACACAAAGTAACAATGTGGACGCAGTCGAACCGCGGTATTGACCGTCTAGACATGATTGAATTACAGACAACACGAGCTGCGTACCTCCGTCCTGGTTGAATGACTGGAACTGGTTAGCTGTCGGATCCCCTCCGTCTAATAGTCGCTCCTCATGCATGGTTGCTTACATCTTCGGGCTGGTTTAGTGACATCTATGAACAATCAAAGGGGCTGTGTCTGTGATTCAAGACCCACAGTAAACGTCTATGTTCAGGAGGCCTGGGAACCGGGGTGATGCAAAACTTTTTTTGATGTTTGTATATTGTGACGGTACAAACCCCGGTTACTAGACGAATATTTCTAGTATGCAAGGATTGCTTTGTGGAGACCGAGCGTCCTACATGGTGTGTGATTCACGGAAGAGCGTGGCGCGCCCGCGCGAGATTTGCGACGGTCGGTGGGATGTGTCCGCCCGGGTGCGGCCACGTGGCCCGTAGCTTGGGGTATTGTTTGGTTTTTCGCGCATTACGCGAAAACTATGCGACTTACGGTGAAGAGCAATGCGGCAGTGAATTGTCGTCAGCAATATGCACCTTCTGAAAGATCGATCTTTATTTCAAGTCACGAGACGCAAAAGTTATAGTAACACCAAAATCGGTTAATATCATGAATACTGATAGATTTATAAAAATAGTAAATAAAAAATTACAGGGGTGAGCGAGCACTCATTAAAAACGTCTCGTCATAGTGGATCAAGTGCAGTATTCATATGTTAATATTAATAAATAATTAAGTCCGCAAAGAGAAATAAAGTTTGAGGGGAAATTGTTCATAAAATTCAATATAAAATTCGACAGAAAGAACGGAACTATATGATATTTTGGGTGGCACCACACGTATTTTAAACTCGTTAAGTTATACTATACATATAACATGCAATAGTTTTCATTGTTTGCAAATTATTATTAACATTTATCGCCCATAATTTTGAGCAGCGCAATGTGTAAATCGGTATAGATTACATCTAAAAATAGTGCTATATGCAGTTCCATGTTATAACTTTGCAGCACAGATGTAAACAAACAAATTTGCGCTAAGTGGCGAAGTTTTGCAAAACTTAAACTTGATTTACGGGTGATAGAATACTCCTAGAAATTAATGAAACATAGTAGATTAGATGTACTTTTTAGCGCGGTTCCGACAGTGTGTTTATTTCTGTCGAGCGATGCATGTATCAAAATTTGTAACCTTAACTGGTGAGACTGGTACTTGCATAAAAAGGGGGATGACGTGCGAGTCTATAAAGCGAGCAGCCATCTTGGCCAGGGGTCAGTCGTTAGTCAATCGTTTTGGAGGGTAGGTGGCGAGCAAGCCCCACTTTTGAGTGGCCCATGTGGTCGTTTGTGTAATTTTTCATGCCGATTTATTTTGATAAGGAGTATTGTTTAGTAGTGCAAGTGTGCAAGCATATATTTGGTGAACTGGAAGTGTTATGATTATTTATGAGTGCGAATTACGAGGTATACATCGGCGCAAGTGAACGTCTGGCGATCTGCGATTTTGCGCCAAAACCGCTTGAACAAAAAGGGCCGGGGGACTTGTGGTTCTGTTCGAATTATTTGAATAAGTCTCGTTTAAAGCAGCCTACATTACTGCTATTGGGGGCTTGGAGTCAAATTATATTTAAGGTAAAACTGTAAACCGTCTCACCAGTGGTAATTTCATTGTGTGAAAGAAAAGGACAACGCCAATAAATAGTGATTGAACTGTGTCGTGAAAAACTGATTTTGGTATAATAATCGCCTAATTTTTGTTCCCTAGCATAAACTGTACTTATGTCTGAGTGAATAATTAATTCGAAAACTATAACAAATGCGCGGGTGTGGAAGCGTACTAATGCCCCAAGTGTTGAAATCATCCCCTGAGACTTACGTGAGAGCCAAAATTTGCAATAACATTTTTAACCAACATTTGTATATGCACATTTCGTGTGAAAACGCTTCAACCGCACTTCTTCTTTATTTACCGCCCCGTCGCAATATGCAAACAAAACTTTGCATAACAAACAAGTAAGACAAGTTGTCACAAAGTAGCAAGATATTTACATAAAAATATAGTGTAACCTCCCCGCAAAATTTTAAAAGTGTAATAATAGTGAAATTGTAACCTCACAGCAAGAATATGAAAGTCAATGTTAAGTGAAATGTTGTCTTCCCGCAAAACTGAATAATTAAAAATGACCCAAGCGTAACCTGCTTGCAAAATTAAGAATAATAGTGGCCCAAAAGTAAACTCCCCACAAACATTAACTAATGAAGATTGCTCATTAAACCCACAATAAAATTAATTAAATAATGAAGCATAAACTATGTGTAACATCTGAACACAAATAATTAAACCTGACAAATTTTATAATGGCAGCGGCGCTGACCTTCGGCCCTGTGCAATAATTAAACCTGAACAGAAAAACCAAAATTCTTAAATCAGTAAACTGCATCAATATCTGCTCTTATTTTTCGGCACAGCTCCGTGCAATGCTGGCCCATGTTTAATTTTAAGTCTTGGAGGGAATGCATAGGAAGTATTACTTGACTTGAAATGAATCTTTTTGTTTAAAACAGTTACTTTATAAGATAATTATTATTGGGGCAATTCTTGAACAAATTAATTACAATTAACATATGTCATTAGCTGAGCTAATGCTGCTTCATTACCTTCTAAAACAATATACCTCGTCCTGAATCGTGACCAGAGATGGAAGGAGAGCACGCCGCCGACGCATGCCGACGCCCGCTCAGTACAACCGTCCACTCGCTACAACTACTGCCGACTGAGAGCCACTCGCAACTGACTACTCGCAACTGAACACTCGCGCGGTCAAGCGCAGACTAGCAACGATAAATAACTCTCTGGTCAGAGATTCTGTCATGCCTCGCCATCTCTGGTTACGAATACGTACGCGTTTCATAACCCTCCACTGGGGGGCAAAAAATTTGGCAGCGATGGTTAGTCATTTGGACTTGGCATGAGCAACAAATTTTTCTTAACTAATTGACTTTACAAACAGAGAATATACAGATGTAGAACATGAAGTAAATATAGTGCACATGCACCGAGTACAAAACACATTAGGCAATAACAAAATGTGAGTACAAAACATATTAACAAATGACATAAGTGCACATGCACTGAAGTAGTGAACATATCAGCAAATCAAAAAAAAAAATGTACGTACAATGAGTAGAAATCATGTTAGAAAAATGACAAAAGTGCACACGCACTATAATTCAGAATATATCAGCAAATCAAAAAAATGTATTGGTAATGAATACAAATCATATTAGCAAACAAAATGATTTTTACTATGTTACAAGATTTAGGATAGGAAAGGGAAGGATTGCATCATGGTTGTAGCACTTTAGGTTGCACGCAGCTGCACTGAAAGTCCGTATCTTTCTACTGGAGCACAACACCAAGTGAAACAATCTGAAGTTCTTTTCCCAGAAGTATTTATCAGCGTAGCCAAGACACTGAAATGTCGTAGTAATATTCCTTGTTATCATTTTGGCAGTACATTAGGTACACCAAACAGTGGGACCATAATAACATCTCCCTCGCTTACAGTGGTGGACAGCATGTCGTGTCAACACCACGTTCTTGTAAGGTACACCAACGTAGAATTAGTGCAAAAACCAAATATAGTGCTCCATGATCAAGAGGATATACAGGACAAACGGATATTGCAGTAATTCAAGGTAGTTAGGTCAGAAGGTGAAGGAGGTTAAGTCACATACTAGTCTTCACTGAGTATTACATCAGTAGTTTGCGGCATTCATTGCCCAGTTATTGAACATTTCTGCACCATGTGTGTAGTATTACAGAATAATGTTCATAGATTGGCGTTTTACAGAGAACATTGGCACTCATTGCCTAATTACATTACGTAATAATATTCATGTGGCCTATTACAGAGAACACTGGCACTCATTGCCTAATTATAAATCATCAGAAGTCATTACATAATTATATTCATGTGGTGTTTTACAGAGAACATTGGCACTCATTTCCTAATTACAAATCAATAGAAGTCATTACTGAATACAGGAGGTAGTCAATAACATAGTATTACAGAATAATGTTCATAATTAATCATTAGTCATCTCAATAGGTAGTCAATAACATAGTATTACAGAATAATGTTCATAATTAATCATTGGTCATCTCAATACAGTAATCACTAGCATTCATTTCCCAGTTACAAAGCATAAAACAGGAGGTAGTCAATAACATAGTATTACAGAATAATGTTCATAATTAATCATTGGTCATCTCAATACAGTAATCAGTAGCATTCATTTCCCAGTTACAAAGCATAAAACAGGAGGTAGTCAATTACATCATAATTAATCATTAGTCATCTCAATACAGTAATCGGTAGCATTCGTTTCCCAGTTACAAAGCATAAAACAGGAGGTAGTCAATAACATCATAATTAATCATTAGTCATCTCAATACAGTAATCAGTAGCATTCATTTCCCAGTTACAAAGCATTATTAATATACTGTAACCATTACTCAAAGTCTGTGGTTGGAAATCATCATTTAGTATTACTCATGACTCTTTTAAATTGGTAGCATTATTTGGGACTGGTAATACTTTCCTTTTTTGTGTTAGCAATGCATTGCGTTGGGTAATTACAGGGGAAAGAAAAAACATTGCTTTTGGATTGTTGCTGTAAATGAAAATGTGTAACGTCCTTCGTCATGAGTCAGCTGTAGCAAGATTATGAAACAAGTAGAGTATATGTAATCATCTTCATAAATGACATAGACTTAATGAACAACTGCTTATAGCACATTAATTTCATAAATAATTTCTCCTGCAAAATATACAAAAATGGATTATTAAACTGAAAGAAGAAACGCATTTTATGCTGAAAAGTAGTGAACTTCGAATTAACAGGTAATGAAATGTGTATAAAATTATGTTCCATAGCTGTCCCTTCCAAAACCTTCAGTCATCATACTATGCAATATAATACCTACTGTCAAAACAAACTGCAACTAATACTTAAATAATTACGTAGCATAAATGCATAACTTCAACAATATCCTCATCTATAAAGAAAAAACTTCATTATCCATCACTTCATTATCTATATTATCATAACTCCATTATTATCATCACCTGTAAAGAAAAACTTCATTATCCATAGTAGCATATTCTTCATCATTATTCATCAGCATTCATTATCATCTGCAAAATCACTTCATTACTCATTATACAACTATTCCTTATTTCTATCATATTTCATCACTAAAACTAAGATGTGTAGTTCTGTCTGATAGCCTGCATCAATCGCCTCGTATTGTGAAAGAAAAAATTAGTTAAGACTGCTATTCTACGATGTGTATAGTATATTCTTGTTAATGCTTGTTAATTCTGATCCATTTACTCTTCATCACGAAGTGTTGCATTCTCTTTCGTTCATTCCGTAGGTGATATTCCCATTTTGTTTAATTTATATCTTTCACGCATCATTTCTTTCTGAAATTGATGAACAAAGATTAATGTCTTGCATTTACATAATATACTCACTAAATATTGACTGGTTTATGGTAACATAATTAAGCATACAGCATAACATGACAGGAAACGTAATATGTAAAAAAAAAAATAGATAGTGTTCAGTGGCAAAAATTTACCCAGTGTATCACAATGTAGCAGTAAAGTAGTCACGATGTTGAGATATGATAAGGCAAAATGTCAAAGTCAACTGGTGTTTGCTATATCTTAACTATTTCATAGTGCATACAATCAAAATATGAAAACAATCGTACAAACATAAAAAAAATGATGACAAGGAATGTGACCTTCTTTGTGTTCAGCTTGTATGTTGTGTAGGTAATAGAGGCGAGAATTGAAGACTTTAATAGAGAAAAAATTTGATAAAATTAATATATCACTAGATAGAATTGTATAATTATTCGTAAGATACGTAATTTTATCTGAAAAATGTGCACTGTCTAATGTGTAACGACAAGAAAAGCGACCTGCTAACCTTACCTTGCAGGGCACTTGCCAAGAAAAAAAATACGACATCATCAGTAAGTAGTCACATAAATATAATTGCATAAGTGGTCATAAGATGTGTAAATTCATCTGGAAAAATATGCACGGTCTGATGTGTAACGACAAGAAGAGCGACCTGATAACCTTACCTTGCCAGGCACTTGACAAGAAAAAATACGATAATCATCAGTAAGTAGTCATGTGAATATAATTGCATAAGTGATCATAAAATTAGCAAATGGCATTATAGCGTGTTAAATCATAAAGTATCTTCATTCAATAAAAGGTTTGACGTTTGACCAGTGGTGGTTTCCTTTCGATTTTCTGGTTCTCAAAGTTTCGACGTGTAGAACATTAGGGTGAGGAATGCTGCGAATTCGAGATGGACCTCCGTATAGAAGCTCAAATTTACTGCACCTACTCTTTCCTTTGTTGGATAAATAGTGTGTACGTACTAATATCTTCTGTCCAATGTGAAAGTCACGGCGTGTACAAACCTGTTTTTGCTGTCTTCTCCGGCGCTCTGCGGCACGTTTGATGTTGTTCAGCGCAATGTCAATTATTTCATGGTGTCGTAGTCTACGAGATGTAGGAAATGTTACTAATTCTTTAATTTTGTTAGGTGGTTCAGCATTTTTCAGTATAACAAACGGAGATAGCGTAGTGGATTCATTTGGTATGGAATTAATTACATCCTGGAATGAGTGTATGTGTGTGTCCCAATCAATATGTCTTTTGTGGCAGTATATTCTACACAGTTTACCAATTTATTTCATTAATCGTTCACAAGGGTTCGAAGAAGCATGGTACTTGGATATATAGATCGGAGAAATGTTTCTAGCTCGTAACATGCGTGTCCATATAGCAGAACGAAATTGTGATCCATTATCGGAAATTACTTTCAACACATGCCCTACATGAAATAGAAAATGTTTTACAAATGCTTTCGAAACAGTTTTAGCAGTAGCTTTGCGTAACGGAGTGAAGGTAACAAATTTTGAAGTGAGTTCAACAGCGACAAAGATGTAGCAAAAAACTCTATTAGTTCTGGGAATCGGACCAAAAATGTCTACAGCGCCCATGTGTCTGAATTTAACAGGTACAATGGGATATAATGGAGGAATATGTGAAGTCGTGTCTGACATAGCTTTCTGGCAGATTTTACATGACGCTAAAACTCGTCGTATACGTTTCTCCATGTTGGCAAAATAACAGTTCTATCTCAGTATAAGAAAACATTTTCTAGCTCCGTAATGTGCATAACTTAAATGAGTATACCAGATTAATTTGTTAACAAGTTCATCAGGAATGCATAATAACCAATTGTTGTTGTCAGGATGAGAGTGGCGAAACAGAATGTCATTGCGTAGTGTGTAATGGTTTCTAATGGTAACATTATTCCTATCTTGCCAAAGGTGTTTAATTTCTTTCCACACGTTGTCTTTATTTTGTTCTTGTGCTATGTCCTGTAATGACGACGAAATAAAATTTTCAAATGCAACTTGTTGAATGTACATGACACTGAAATTTGCTTTGCAGAAGTTGGTTGCGATGTCTTGCTGATTGTTGCTGAGAGAACGGGATAGTGCGTCTGCTACATTTTGTGTGCCGGGAATGTGAACTACTGTAAAATTAAATTCATGTAGATATAGTTTCAATCTGCTTAATCTATCGTGTGTAAACTTAGCCGAAAGTAAAAGTTGTATCGCTCTGTGGTCTGCGTAAACTGTAGTGTGTCTTCCATAAAGAAAGTGCCGAAATATCGTAAAAGCCCATACAACACATAATGTTTCAAGTTCTGTAACAATAATATCGCTCAGCAGGTGACAGAATGCGACTTGAAAATGCGATGTTTTTAATTACTGTAGAACCATCTTCTTCAATTTCCTGGAAAATATGTACGCCTAAAGCGATGTTAGAACTGTCGGTGGCAATGGAAAGATTTCTAGTAAGATCTGAGTGCGATAAAAGTGGTGCATTCAACAAAGCATGTTTCAGGTTCACAAATTCAGAATGTGCTTGCTTATCCCAGGACCAAATAGTGTTTTTACCTGTCAATTGACATAATCTAGGGGTCTCTAAAGCATAGTAATGAATAAATTTAGGAAAAAAATTAATTAAGCCCAAAAAGCTGCGTAGTTGTTTTTTCGTCGTAGGAACAGTAATGTCACGTAGAGCTTGAAGTTTTTCCGGGTCAGGCGTAATGCCTTCTGCTGAAATTACATGTCCAAGAAATTTTATAGAAGTTTTGCCAAAGTGCGATTTACTGAGATTAACTGTGAGTCCTTGTGCACGAAAAGTCTGCAACAGTTGTTCAAGAATCAGATTGTGTTCAGACCAGTTAGCTTCAGCAATAAGAATGTCGTCTACGTACGTTGTGATTCTGTCTTTAAGTTCTGTCAGAAGTATTGTGTTCAAACCGCGAATAAAAGCTGCACAAGAAATAGTTAAACCGAATGGTAATTTACAAAATTGATAACAGTCCCCAAAACAGAGAAACGCTGTGTACTTTCTGCAGTTCGGATGGAGCTGAATTTGCCAAAATCCCGATTTCAGATCTAATGTAGAATAAATAGCAGTACCGTGAAATTTCTGTTGTTGTTCCTCTAGTGTCTGTGGTCGATCAGTTTCATTAATAATAATGTCATTGACGTGACGCGAATCAAGTACGAGGCGAAGTGAACCATCCTTTTTCTTAACAATATGGAGCGGGTTTATGTACGGACTAACTGCCGGTTCAATAATTCCTAGGTCAAGCATAGCTTGTAATTCTTTCTTAACTTGTTCTCTATGAATATATGGAATGAGATAATGCTTGGCTTTAAATGTGTCGTGCTGTTTGACTTGAAATTCATACATAAAGCCGGACATAGTACCAGGAACGTTGTCAAAAACTGGAGCTTGCTGTAAAAGAATGTTGTGTAGTTGCGTACGTTCGTCGTCTGTATTTGCACTGCTTTGTTTAACTTTATCAGAAATCATTTGTATTACGTCATAGTCAGCTTCGTCTGGAGTATTATAGTTATGTACGTATGTATCTGTGAACAATGTGGAATTACAGTCTATGTTACGTGATACGGAAATGACCACTGTACAATTAATTGTTTGTTCTTCCGCAGATAAAGAGTGCTGAAATTCTAAAGCCAATTGTACATTTTCATCCTTTAGCATTAAATAGGAATTTTGAAAGTCAATAATCGCGTCGTGTTGTACCAGAAAATTCGTGCCCAAAATAATGTATGTGGTCAATAACGGAACAATCCAAAAATTTGAGTGAAATATATGACCTGCAATACAAAATGATAAATGTGTCTGTAATTTTACATCTACTCCTTTACTCGGTACTGCTCCTTTCACTTTCGTTTTGCCTAATGGTAATGTAGGATAGGTATTCTCTTTGTTACACTCGTTGAAAGTTTCCTCATTTATAACTGACATAGGTAATCCAGAATCGATTACTGCTGAAAATTTCGATGATCCTATTTTAATTTCGATGACAGGGTGTGAAATGGTTTTCTGAACAACTGGTCTTCCCTGTAAAAGAGTGTCTCGGATGTCGTCAAAAGTAATAACATTTTAATGAACAACATTTTGCGTGTCAAAAGTAGTGTTTGTGTTATTGGAAGATGCGACCTGTACTGTATCTAGTCAAATCCTATCTGGCGTGTTATTATTTTCGGGAGGATGCTGTGGCATTTCCACTATTTGAACTGTTCGGTTATTTCTTCCAGACGTATTACGCTCTGGATGATACCTACTGTCGGGTTCATTCATAAGAATATGTTGTTGCTGATCATTTTGTTGCTCGTAAGACCGACTGTTATTGAACGTACGCTGAAAATTGTGCTCATTATGTTTACGTCTGCCGTGATAGTCATTCCTATACGGTGCATTGCGATAGGAATTGAAGTACTGTGTTTTCTGCACGTAGTTATTTCCTTGCTGCCGTGCGTTACTATTTGTTGTAGCTGGGACTATACGTGCACGCGGCGAAACATTAAAGTTTGGTTGACCTTGTAGACAGAATTGTTGGTTAGGTATGCTAACCGGTTGGTTTTGTTGCTGTTGTGGTGAAAAACCTGTATTGTTACCAAAATGCGTTCGCTATTGCTGATAATTTTGACGAATGCTGAAAATGCTACACATACCGATGATTAATTTGTCGTCTGTTATTAAAGATTACGCTGGTTGTCATTTCTTGAGCGTCTAATGAAAAATTGACACTTTCGGTAAAAAAAACTTGTCATATCGGGTTTTCATTAGTCATTCTTAATCCTAGGTAGAGCAATAGTTAAAGAGCTGTTTTGATGGATATAAAGGATAGTAGAAGAGAAGGCAGCAGTGCAGAAAACTAAAGATGAAACAGCACTACTACTGCTCGGGGCCCTATGCACGCTACGGCACATATTCATTAAAGCGTAATGAATCCCCTGAGGTTTATTACGCGCTGCAGATAAACTTTAGCTTTTGCGTTACAGGCAATGCCGGTGAAAATTCAAAAATTAATTGCTGTATCCATGCTAATTGTAGTTTCTGCATTAAAGGCAATGCTGATGAAAGTACAAAAGCAAATTGTCGTATCCAGTTCAAAGCGTGTACCTGTGTTCTGTCATTATTAAATTCCTTAAATTTTCTTACGGATAAAAATTGCTTGTAATGTACGTTCTCGTCACTGAATTTGAGAACACGTTCAGGTTGGTGTGAGAATGTTTGTCTGTGTCATTTCGGATTTCAAGTTGCGTAGCTTTTCAGATTTTAAGTCGCGTACCTTTTCGGATTTTAAGTCGCGTAGTCTCTGTAAATTGTTTAAGTTACACTGGCTATACGAGTGTGAGAAACGTTCGGAATGGCGCGTATTCTGTGACGTGTTATTAACTGAAATAATTTTCATTTCTGCTACTTTAATACTTTCGTCAATTTGGCTGATCTGTTGTGCAAATTTCTTATCGTTTTCCGTATCAAGCGTGTGTGACAGTTCTGGTGATTTTAAATTAAACTCGTTGTGTACCTGTGCTCTGTCATTTTCAAATACTTTAGATTTTCTTACGGATAGGAATTGCTCGTGATCAACGTTGTCGTCTCTGAACGTGTGAACAGGTTCACGATTGCATAATAATCTATTTGTCTCTGTCACTTCGTATTCTAAGTCACGTAGTTTCTGTAAATTGCCTAAATGACACTGGTTATATGAATGCGACAAACGTTCGGAATGTGGCGTATTCTGTGACGTATTAGTGACTGAAATAATTTTCATTTCTGTCAATTTAATACGTTCGTCAATTTGGTTGTTCTGTTGTTCACATTTATTATCGACTTCCGTATCCACAGTGCTTGAAAGTTCCGGTGACTTTAAATTAAACTTGTTGCGTATCTGTGTTGCGTCTTTAGGACATTGTTCAGCGACTGCACTAATTTCATCTCTAATTGGTTCTGTTGTGGTTACATGTCTATTATCTAATTCTTGTGCAACAGTTACAACTCCTTCATTACTGTTCCTAGCATGAGCCTTAGTATCCTCACGTAATTGTTCTTTAGTGTCGTGACGTTGCACGGTAACAGCTGTAATCTCTTCACTAACTTGTTTCTTCTGTTCGTTAACGTTGTCTTGTTTTTTGTTCGTCAGTTCGAAACTTTCATCAAGTTGTTTGAAATGGTTGTCGAAACTTTCGTTCTGTTGTTTGAAATGTTCATCAAGTAGTTGTTTGAAATTCTCATTTTGTCGTTTCATGAATTGTAGTATAAATGCGATAGCTTGATCCACAGTAACGTAAACGGCTCTATTCTCTGTGCTGTTTGATGGCGTACCTGCAATTGTCACGTTTTGTGTATCCAATTTGGATATTCTGTGATTCTTGAAAAGTTTGCCAACCGGATGTACACTGTTGGTCACTACACCGGAATTAACTAAATCTGTCGTACTCTGATTACACTGTTCATTTTCATTAGAAAAAATTGTCTGTTCGTCACGTAAATCCTGCAAACCAGGTGTGTTAGGCTGGGCAGCGCTCATTGCAACAGAATGCCCCATGTCATCAATTGTCGTTAAATTAACAGACGACGCAATTGAATTTATCTGTTCATCAATAAGATCAAAATCAACATTGGTGGTCGGTACACACTGATTGTCGCTAAATGGAGGATTGTCATCATTACATTGCGTGTCGCAAGTACTATCGGTCAAGTTGTTTAAGTCGGTTATTTCACTCACTATACCTCGCGATGTACTATTAACAGCTTTTCGCGGCATTTTAACACAAATCAAAATTATTCAACAATGAAACAAAGACCATACAAAATGCAACAAACACAAACACAACAAAGAGCAACGAATTGCCAATGATCTGTGGGAGAAAATGACAAAATTAGTAAAAGCGTTACGTCAAATGCTAATTATACTTAAGTAATAAGAGCAGATATCTGACTACTTATCAGAAGATTCACAAAGAAATACGATCCCGGCAGGGTCGCCAAGTGTAACCTCCCCGCACATAAAATCTTAAAAGTCAATAAATGTGAAATTGTAACCTCCCAGCAAGAATATAAAAGTCAATGTTATTTTCCCACAAAACTGCATAATAAAAATGAACCAAGTGTAACCTGCTTGCAAAATTAAGAATAATAATGGCCCAAATGTAAACTCTCCACAAACATTAACTAATGAAGATTGCTCATTAAACCCACAATAATATTAATTAAATAATGAAGCATAAACTATGTGTAACATCTGAACACAAATAATTAAACCTGACAAATTTTATAAGGGCAGCGGCGCTGACCTTCGGCCCTGTGCAATAATTAAACCTGAACAGAAAAACCAAAATTCTTAAATCAGTAAACTGCATCAATATCTGCTCTTATTTTTCGGCACAGCTCAGTGCAATGCTGGCCCATGTTTAATTTTAATTTTTGGAGGGAATGCATAGAAGTATTTCTTGACTTGAAATGAATCTTTTTGTTTAAAACAGTTACTTTATAAGATAATTATTATTGGGGCAATTCTTGAACAAATTAATTACAATTAACATATGTCATTAGCTGAGCGCAATGCTGCTTCATTACCTTCTAAAACAATATACCTCGTCCTGAATCGTGACCAGACATGGAAGGAGAACACGCCGCCGACGCATGCCGACGCCCGCTCAGTACAACCATCCACTCGCTACAACTACTGGCGACTGAGTGCCACTCGCAACTGACTACTAGCAACTAAACACTCGCGCGGTCAAGCGCAGACTAGCAACGATAAATAACTCTCTGTACAACCTCATATGGCTACACGACAGAATTCATTCCAAGGATATCGACATAATCATCCAAACAGTTTCCCAATCCACAAGAAAATCCGGAACTGTACGGTATAGTAGTGAAAGCGTAGTCCACGGACCATACGGGTCATTAAACACCAATTCATCTACATATACATCTGCGTGTTACTATGCTATTCATAATAAAGTGACTGACAGAGGGGTCAATTAACCACCTTCATGCTGTCTACCGTCCCACACTCGAAAGGAGCGCGGGAAAACGAGAGCTTAAATTTTTCTGTCCGATCTCTGATTTCTCTTATTTCGTTGTGATGATGATTTCTCCCTATGTAGGTGGGTGCCAATAGAATGTTTTCGCAGTCGGAGGAGAAAACTGGTGTTTGAAATTTCATGAGAACATCCCGTCACAACGACAAACGCCTTCGTTTCAATGATGGCCACTCCAGTTTATGTATTATGTCTGTGGCACTATCTCCCCTGTTTTGCGATAGTACAAACGAACCCACACCGCATAGCAATACTCCACGATATGGCGGACAAGCGTGGTGTAAGCAGTCTCTTTGGCAGACCTGTTGCCCATCCTAAGTGTTCTAAATTGATCAAAAATGATAAAAAATTTAGCCAACAGATAGTTCTGTAGCATGTTAGAAATACTGTCTCTAATTTTCACAGATTAATTGGAACTACAAATGATAAAAAAGCTGTCTTGTTGCAATCAATGCGCAGCGCCACTCCCTCATTTCTAGACGTTGCTCTTCTTGTTTACGACATTTTATTAGTTACTGCTGCCATAAAAGCATCGGAAGAGTATAGAACGCTGTCGAACCGTTTACGTCATGTTATTTTTGCCTTCCGCTTGCTATCTTTGGCAGCTGTGGTGCAGAAACATAAACATATCAGTTCTGTTGTTAGCGTGAAAATTAGACTGTGTTCGGCCTTTTTTTTGTATGGTTCACGTTTAAAATGTTAAGAAATAGTGGTAAAGTGTTTCAGAAAGTCGCTAAAACGTATGAATAAACAGTTTCTATAAGTGAGTCAACAAAATTCAGCGGAAGATAGCTGTGAAGCTAAGACGACGAGCAGTTCACAGATGAAACTTGGAACTGTTGTATAGTTTCAGTCCACTAAATACGAAATGAATAGTGGTGTTAGGGTAATTGATTTAGAAATTATGTGTTCTATTATTAAAAATTCGTGTGCCTATGGTAACTGTGGCAATAAATTTTTAAGTTTATATGACAGCAATTACACAGATGGTATTGTGTGTAATATGCACTTGTTTTGGGACAGCCGTCCAACTGACATTCAGTTCAAACAGCAGCTGTTAACAGTTGCATGTATGAAGCCAATATAAGATTCTGCTATGCGATGAGATGTGTTGGTGTTGGAAAGGAAGACAGCAATTTGTTTTGTGCTATAATGAATACGCTATATCCGTCTGCCTCGTACTCAACACTAAACAATCATCTACTGAACGCCTTGGAAACAAAAGGCAATAGCAGTATGTCAGCAACAGTGAAACAGGCAATTTTATTTAATGAAGAGATGCAGACAGACGTAAATGCCCCATTGCCTTCTACAGATATATGTGTTTCATGTGATAGCTCATGGATGAATAGGGGCCACACCGCCCTACACAGTTTTTCATCAGTTATAACTGTTGACACTGGAAACGTTTTGGGTTTGCAGGTGATGTCCAAATATTGCTCTGTTTGTGCACAGAGAAAGATGTTAGACAATAAGTAAGAAGACAGACAATGGCCATTAAAACACAAAATAATTTTCAGCAAGATTTATGATGGTGTTAGTGGTGGCATGGAGCCAACACAAATGAAATTAATATTTAATCGGAGCGAAATGAAGCATGGAATTAGATATGTGAAATATCTTGGTGATGGAGATTCTAGTGCTTTAATATCTGTTGTAGAAAGCAAGCCATATGTAAATGGACGAAACACAGAAAAGCTAGAGGGGGGGGGGGGGGGGGGCACATTCAGAAGAGATTGGGAGGGAGACTTCTGAAATTGAAACGAGAACCAAAAGTTGTGTAAAGCCCAATGACGGAAAGCCACTGGTGGGCCACAACGTCTGACTGACAAAGACATCAACACTTTGCAAACATTTTATGGAAAACAAGCAAGGTAAAACACTGGAGATTTGAAGGCAATGCAGAAGGCAGTGCTGGCAATACTTTTTCACAAGTTGTGAACTGATGAGAAAACAGTACATGAATTTGTGATATATTCTGACACAAATATAAGAAGGCAAAAAGCAGAAAACAAAACCTATCTATGTAAACACAGTCTTCCTGAAGCAGTCTTAAACACCATAAAGCCAACATTCCATTTTCTAGCTCATCCAGATTTGTTAAAGAAATGGACCTGTGGTGGAACACTAAACCCGAATGAGACCTTCAACAGTCTCATTTGGAAGAGATGCCCAAAAACAACACTTAGCTCATCTACTGTTGTTGAAATTGCCACATATGATGCATGTCTAGTATTGAATGATGAAAACTTTGGAAGAATAAGGACCCTTACGGGACTAGGATTTGTAGCAGGTTGCTTCACCGAGAAGCTATTGAAAAAGATAGATACTGCGCGTGTTGCACGTTCTGAACTGTCTGTGAAGGATATAGAAAAAAGGGCATCCCAGAAACATCATATAAAAAGGAAACACGTACACGAAGAACAAGAAGAATAAATTTACGGCTATGGTTAACATTAAGGTACTAGTTTATGGTGTAAATCCTTATAACATATTTTAGGTGCATTTTCCAGAACTTTCATCCGAACCAATGGAGGCAGAAAAGTAAAAGTTTCTGCAGACTCTGTTCGTAGTATAATACAACTTCCGGGGGTACATATTTCGCTAAGTGTATTTCTGTCAAAATTATATACTTTTCTGTGAAATTGAATTTGCTTTGTTTCATATGCATAATTTTTTAAAAATAAATTGTAAGAACTCTAAAACTGATATTAAAAAACTGTTCCACACTTTTGTTTATCTGATTTCTAAGAATTACCTACCACAATATGAAAGTTGCAAGAAAAGTTATTTTTGTGAAAATGTTCCTTGTGTAATTGCTTGTGTTCCGAAATATTTCCAACAGTGCCATGATAAATTTTTTTGAGAAAAAAGTGTGTAAACTTTCCAAAATATATCCCATAGAATAATTACCTCACGTACAAAATTTGATTCTATTATCTTTGAGACACCAGAAACTGCGTTAGATTATGTAAACATGTCCGTTTTCTCCTACGTCCCCCCGTAAGTTCTTTAACCCGCTTCGCTACACCGAGGATTTCTACTTCTATGTTTCTCCTCTTGGCAGGTGCTCTTCATTGGAATTCAGGAATATTTACTTCGTCTTCTATGGTGAAAGAGTTTCGGAGAATCGTAGTTAATAACTTTGCTTTAGTGGCACTGTCATCAGCGACTTCATCTTTGTTACTGAGCAGTGAAGGTATTGATTGTGTCTTTCCGATGGTGTGCTTTATGTATGATCAAAATCTCTTTGGTTTTTACGCCAGATTCCGAGTCAGAGTTTCGTTGTCGAAATTATTAAAAGCATTTTAAATTGAAGCACGTGCTATACGAATTTCGAACTTCTGAAAAACTTTGCAAATCTTGGGGATGTTACGTTCTTTTAAATTTTTATCAGCTTTTTTAAATAGACGAACTTTGCGTTTCTATTTGATGGTTGTGGATGTTACGGTATTCAGCCTAGCAACAACTGCCTTGTGGTCACTGATCCCTGTAACCGTCATGATACTCCCTATTTGTCCATGATGGTTTGTTGCTATGAGGCCAGGTATGCTTTCGCAACTATTTTTCGCTTAGAGTGGGCTCATGAGCTAATTGTTAAACATTTTCTGAGAGAGCATTCAGTACAATTTCGGATGACGTTTTATGCCTGCCTCCAGCTTTAAACGTATAATTTTTCCAAAATATCGAGGGTAGATTGAAGTCACCACCGACTATAATTGTACGAGTGGTGAATCTATTTGAAATGAGACTCAAGTTTTCTTCGAACTGTTCAGCAACTATTTCTTCCGAGTCAGGAGAACGGTAAAACGATCTACTTAATACTCGTAGTTTAGTCCGATGGTAACGAATAACCTCTACCCTTACTCCCTAAAACACGGTCCCCACTACCCCTGTAGCCGCTTCATGTGTGTAGTGGATTCCTGACCTATTAAGCAAAACCTGGAGACAAACCACCCAATGGCGCAAGTCAAGGAATCTGCAGCCTGCACGGTCACAGAACCACCTGAGCCTCTGATTCAGACCCTCCACTCGGCTCTGCACCAAAGCACCACAGTCGGTTCTATTGATGATGCTGCAGATGGTGAGCTGCGTCTTAATCTCTCAAGCAAGGCTGTCCACCCGATACCAGAGAGAAACTCCTCCTGTACAAAGGGACACACGTCATTCGTACAAACATGAACCACTTGCAAGGCCTCCCCCCTGTACTCTTCATGGGATCTGGAAACATCCTTTCCACAGGGGAATGACTACTCTCGGTATGCACACGGAGTGCACATTGGCTTCCTTCCCCTCCTTGGCAGCCATGTTCCTAATGGGCCCCACTATGCACCTAACGTTGGATCTCTCACCTACAGCAAACCCACCCTCTGTGAATGACCAGACCTTGTGGGCCGAGAAGCTTCCTCTGGAACAGGGTGGAAGAGTTTATCTGGCTGAGAGACTTTGTAAGCCACAGACAACTCCTGAAACCTGCTCGTCAAGTGGACTGGTGAGGCCCTACAATCGACCCCTCAGAAAGTCTTTCACTGCCTGCCAGACTTTGGAATGATCTCCCACTCAACCACGGGTGAGTGGTCAACGTTATTGTAGTCAGTACCCAGGACAGCCACAGCATTGGACCGATCGGGGGACATGTGGGACGTGCTCGACGTCCCTCGCCTTGCCGTGTCCGACCCCCCACAAGGATGCCCCACAGCAGGGCATCAAGCCGTTTGATGGAAGCCAACACCACTTGGAGCTGTGAGCAAAGAGTCACCAGCTCAGTTCACATCTGTACACAGCAACCTAAGCTCCCATCCATTAGTGAGGTCGCTCCTGTTTGAAGCTCTAAAGATTTGTAACAAATGAATGGTGTAATCGGCTTATTAGCAGCAGTAACTCGAGGTGCTCTCTCGCTGACGTTGTAACTGACACCGAGCTATACTAACCAAAACAAAGAAAAGCCTGTACTATACGAGGGTCGATACAAGCGTCGATAACTCTGGCGGTATTGTTTGCTACACTGTTATTAAAGTAAAATTTTGCGCCTAGTAAGGTATCAAATAGTCACAAAATTACAAAAATAAACTAGTAACTAGACACATATCTGAAAAGAAGTCGCTCCTGTCAGAGGCTTCTAAAAATATATAACAAACGAACGATATACTCAGCTCATTAGCAGCAGGAACTCAGATGCTCTCTCACTGACAGTCTAACAGCTTTTCCATAAATGAGTGATGGAAAATATAAGAAAAACTGAACCATACTTGCACAAGACACAAACCGTAGTTGATGGCAATTCCAAATGCATAAGTCGATCAGCAAAAAACGGTGGCTTCACAACAAAAATATGAATATGAGGGAGAGACCAACTGGAAATAGATAATCAATGTCTAGTACCATATAACACAGTAATTTCCAAACTGTTTGAAGCACACATGAATGGAGAACACTGCAATTCAGACATCGCCAGAAAAATTGCAAGCGAACCGTCTCACACCACAACATTAAGAGCTTTTTACCAGCTGTGCCAAACGGATCCATTTGCAAAAACCGTACTATATATCGACGTCCCTACTTATTATATGTGGAACACAACAAGAAAAATATTTTAACAGCGAAAACAAGGAAATCCAATTGATCATTCAGGAATCATTAAAAATGGCCCACTAGGCGCGGTATAGACCGTATATCCCAACAACCCCGAATATCTCTATTTCCGGATGTTGCTACACGAAATACGGGGACCAACAAATTTCACAGATGTCAAGATAGTTGACGGCTACCTGTGTCAATCGAAAGAGAAGCATGCCAACGCTTAGGATTACTGGAAAACGAGAACGTCTGGAAATTAACACTGCAAAATGCCTCACTGACAGCCTTAGCTGAACAAATGGCAGACTTATTTGCCATAATTCTAACGACATGCAATCCATCGAATCCAAAACAGCTATGGGACTCCTTCAATGACGGTATGTGTAATGACATACTAAACCGCTGTAGCAAATCCGTCAAATTCATCCTGAGTTGACTATTGAATTCAACGATAACATCTCCACTTATTCTCTTAGAAGATAATTATTTAGCAATGAACAACTAGACCTTGTGTGGAACTGGGGACCCAGAAACGACGGAGAGGCTTCTTCTCCGCCGTAGTCCTCAGTGGTTCACAACCCCACAACAGGTTACAGCAGTCCACTAACCCCACCGCCGCCCCACACCGAACCCAGGGTTATTGTGCGGTTGGGCCCCCAGTGTACCCTCCCTCGAACGTCTCACACCAGACGAGTGTAACCCCAATGTTTGCGTGGTAGAGTAATTATGGTGTACGCGTACATGGAGGTAGTGTCTGCACAACAATCTCCGAAAACACCACAAAGAGATACTGTTAGTGTGCTGTATTTCGAAATTACAAAGGAAAAAAAACTACATCAATGAACTATTTCAATACATTGCTCACAGCAAACCACTCTTCAATGACAATCCAAAGGAAATTTGCAATGTTATCATGGACAGGATCGACAACAACACTGGGGAAGTTATCTACTTGGACACACCAGGCAGCACTTGCTGGCATAAAAACGTCCTAAACAACACATCACACTTACACTGGCATCATTCGGCACTGCAGCTACACTTATGGAAGGAGGTTGAATTGCCCATTCCGCTGTACAACTAACGTTAAATATTGCCAAAGAACAGTTCTCAGTATGTAAAATCTCAACAGCATCTGGACGGGACGAACTCCTAAAGTAAGGTACTATTATCCTCTGTGACGAATGCAAAATGGCACATAAAAATCAATCGAAGCCATGGAGAGAACATTAAAAGACTTGGAGGAAACTCTGCAGTGATCGGAGCAACTCCACTCATATTCACAGGAGATTTTCAACAAATACTTCCAGTTGTCCCCACGTTAAATTTTCGCAACTGTAAATGATATTGTCGACGGTATCAACTTTAATATTCAAAAGAAAATTCCCAGTGAAGAGAGAATGTACAAATCGGTAGATACGATGGTAAACGTTGAAGAAAGTTTGAGCCTCCCTACATAATTTCTAAACTCTTTGCAAGTACCTGGAATACTATTACACTGCCTTCGACTGAGGGCACTCACTGTACATCCTCTCAAATACTATTGATCTCTACTGAACTGCCATTCCAGTTTAAAAGACCACAATTTCCAATCATATTAGCCTACAGTTTTACAACTAACTAGCAAAAGGACAAACTTTAAAACATTGCGGCATCAACCTCGATGATTCTTGCTACTCTCACGAGCAACTATACATAGCTTGCTCTCGAACAGAAAATTCCAAAAATTTTTACCTGTATGCACCAGACAACAAATTTAAATGTTGCTTATGAACATGTATAGTAAATAGAGTATGTTTACAATTAAATGTTTTGAACTCTTATACTTTAATAGTATTGTAAATATTTGGAACCTGTTTTCAATAATTTTTACCTCTGTTTCTGCGTAAAGTCGAGCGCCGGCGCGCCACTCAGGAACGACAGAGGAGAGAGGGCTGTGAAGAAGAAGTCAGCCAATAGCATGCTGACCGATTCCTCTCCAGGACGACAACGCGACGGCAACGCCCTCTAGGCGAAGAGAACGTAAGCGCCGCTCCCGACTGGTTGCATCCCATTTTTACAGAAGCGTCAAGACCAGCGACGTGGATAGAAGCATCCATTGTATTACTTAACTCGTATTTGAATCGTGTACTCAAGGACGTTGATTATATTTCATGTCACCCTTTGCTGTTGACACATCTATGTATTTCTCAGTGTCAAGTACTGTCATTTATTTTCTGTGATAAATATGATTTGCTTGAATTATTGTCTAGTGATCCAGGAAAACAGGTTTCCTATGCACCTCATATTTGATGAGTAGGCAGGAAATAACACTGGCGACGAGTATTCAGAAGAACACAGAGCCTACCTACCAGAAATTTTCTTTTATATTTTGCTGGGGCCTTAATTCTACATTGTCTCTACTTTGCAGGGGTGATGTCTCTTAGAGTGTTTTTGCTAATCAGTGTTTTTAAGTGGGCGTTGTGTACATTTTCATCGCCTTTATTCTCATTTTTATTGCTTGCCTTGTCTGTTTATCGCAGTTGTCTCTTCCGAAATGAAGAGCCCACCTATCCCACCTCCTGCGCAGGCGACTCTGCTGCAAGCGATAGATGCAACACAGCTAACAGGTGTTTCGGTTTCAGCAAATATCCACACTGCTTAACATGGTGCAGCAGGTACTGGCAAAAGCTGCATGCCCAACAGAGCAACAAGTACTATCCTTAGCTCTGAGACCCTACCGCCTTTTCGCCGATTTAATGAAAAATAAGAGGAGTGCCTTGAGTGGTTGCAACGGTTGAAGCCCATGTAATTGCTCACAACGTACCAGGTACTGTGAAACTGCATTATTTTCTTTCAACAGTAGGAAATGCAGTGCTTTGCCTCACTCAGAAATTATTCTCTAGCGCTACTCCAAGTGACCTTTCCTATGATCTGGTTGTACATTCGCTAACACTTATTATGTCCAACAAGTGAATGTGTTAGCAGCGAGGCATCAGTCTTTCAATTGCAAGAAAGGATCAGAACAAACTTACCACAAGTGGGTAAGAGATTTGCAGGATATGATGGGGAAATATAAATTCAAATGTGGTTGTTGTGCTTTATATTCTGAGGCTATATTGTGTGATGCTATTGTGTACAATGTAACTGATGTCAGACTTAGAGAACAAATTTTTGAAAAAGTCCAAACCATCATTGCAGCACATCATGCAAATTATAGAACAGTACGATTCAAGTGCCTTGTCGACCAATAAACTTGAGAAACAACCAATTGGTCGGGTTGTGTCGAGCTTTGTTAGCGACTGGCCCATTAGGCAGCAACAGAAGGCATGGGCCACGCCGCGTCAACAGTTCTCCATGCCGCGTAAACACTTCCCTAAACAGGGGGCTACAGTGTGCAGAATTAAGTCATAACCTCAGTGCTATTCACGGCTCAGAGGCCAAGACTGTCCACCCAGACAAGCATAGTGTTATGCTTGTGGCAAGAAAGGACATGTACAATCCGTATGTTTGCATTGGAACTCATAAAAGCATTCTGCCCACTCACGTAATTCTCGTCACAAGGCCCATATATTAAATGCAGTGTATTGCAAGCATGGTGCAGGTATTAGCAAAACTAGCAAGAGAACATCTTCAGTGTTACGTAAGTCCAACAAGCGTTTTGTTCAACTGCATATTGGTGGAAAACATGTGAAATTTCAGTCGGACGTAGGTGCCTCTATTACATTGCTGAATCGTAAAACATACGAGCTGTTAGGCGTCCCACGCCTGTCTAAAACTGGCATGAACCTGACAGTTTATAATGGACAAGACATTCCCAATCTCAGAAAATGTACTTTGCCTGACATGTAACGCTCGCATACACGAACTGTGACTTTCTCTGTGCTACAACCATGCAACTGTGAGAACATATTTGGCCGTTATTCGTTTGATTTGTCTGGCTTTCAACTTCAGGACAATGTACTGTGTGTGTCTGCATTCAATGCAAAAGACATTGTAGCTAGCTTGCTGAAATAATTCCCTGAACACTTTTCTGAAGGTTTAGGCACGGCTAATAATTTCGTTGCACATCTTACCATGAAAGACAATGCTCAGCTGTAAGTTTTCCGGGTCAGTATTTTTCTCATTGCATGATGGGACAAAGTCGCTGATGGAAGAATTGCAAGATAGCGGAGCTATTGCACAAGCTAGTCAGTGGACGAGTCCACTTGTTTTGCTCCTCAAACCTTCAGGTCGCATTCACCTCTGCGTTGACTGTAAGTCTACAGTCTACCCATACACTGTGATTGATTCATATCCATTGCCACGCCCAGAGGATCTCATGGATAGAATAGGTGCTGGTCGCTACTTTTCAAAGACTGATTTGCGCGACGCATATCTTGAAACACCGGTAGATGAAGATTTTTTACATGGCTGCACGTTCAGAGACCGTGAATAGTTACAACTGAAAGAAAAACAGCCCTCGGTCACTAATTTTTAACAAATTAACCTGCTTTCAATACTGCTAGGAGTGTCTTCTTCGGAATTTAAAACAAAGAATGGTCTGTATTCTATAACATGGTCACAGAATAATGACTAAAAACGTATGATACAGTATAAGTACGGAATCATGGTAAATGACTGACAGTACTTATATGCCATTTATAAAATAATAAATATGCCGAAAGGGCATTAGTCACAAAGGTATTTAAGATAAAGAAAACTGTGATGGCGAGCCACTAAGGACTGCTCGTTACCTGCGTGGTGCAGGTTGCAACCATATTATAAAATATAGTCCATTCTTTGTTTTAAATTCTGAAGAAGACACTCCTAGCACTGTTGAAACCAGGTTAATTTGCTAAAAAGTGACCAAGGGCTGTTTATCTTCCAGTTGTAGTAGATGAAGAATCTGAAAAAGTATGTGTTGTTTACACTCATTTGGGCTTGCTTAAAGATTTGCGTTTGCCTTTTGGCATAGCTTCCGCACCCACCGTTTTCCAACGGTATTGGAACAGCCGACTGCTACTGTCGTAGCAAGTAGTACACCTGAAGAACATATGGCAAATTTGCGTGCTTTGTTTCGCGTGTTATCAGACTCAGGACTAAAGTGTAGACTGGACAAGTGTGATTTTTTTGAAACTTGAGTTACAGTAGGCGGCCGTTGTGGCCGTGCGGTTCTAGGCGCTTCAGTCTGGAAGCACGTGACCGCTACGGTCGCAGGTTTGAATCCTGCCTCGGGCATGGATGTGTGTGATGTCCTTAGGTTAGTTAGGTTTAAGTAGCTCTAAGTTCTAGGGGACTGATGACCACAGATGTTAAGTCCCATAGTGCTCAGAGTCATTTTTTTGAGTTGCAGTATCTTGGTCTCGTCATAAACAGTCGAGGTGTACATCGTCTTGAGTCACATTTATTAGCTATACGTGATCCGCTGGTTCCTCCTAACGTTACAGAATTGCAGTCAGTCTTAGGTAAAATTGACTATTATATTCAGTTCATACGGAATGCTGCACAAATCGGAGCTCCATTGCATCGCTTACGTCGCAAGAATGCCCCATTGTTTGAACATCTGAGTGCCAAAAAGCTTTTCAAAAATTTAAAGTTGCATTGTTCAGTGATTGATGCTCGGTTCATTTCGAGCCTGAAAACGCAGCTGTGTTGAAAGTAGAGATTCCTCTTGCGGAATCGGTGGAGATATTTCACACAGATTTGGTGAGAAAGACATGCCTATGGCTTTCGCATGTAAAATGTTATCCAACGCTCAGTGTAACTATACATAAATAGAGAAAGAGGCACTGACTATTGCGTATGATATCACCAAATTCCAACATTATTATACTTAGTGACTGATTACAAGCCATTGTGGCCCTTGTTTCATACGATGAAGCCAGTTCCTGTACGAACTGTCCAAAAATTGTAAAGAAGGATTTTGTTGTTGTCCTGCTGCATAGCTCGGCAGTCAGCCTGCAGCCGAGGTAATCGAAATTCAGGAAAGCCAATGCGCACTACCAAAATTGATGGAAAATGTTTCACTTTCTAATTACACATTGAAATTGTCGAGAAAAATCCAGCACTCTTAATCTACGGGTCATAACGCAACACATGCACCGAGAGGATTGACGAAAACTGTCTTTCCAGAATATTGCACCAGGAGAGAAGAGTGGCAGTTGCACGTGTGTTCTCATCAATGTACGGTCACTAACTAGCCAACATAGAGCCACTCATACCTTCCCTTATCCCCTCCTCTCTCCGTCATATGCAGGGATACAGGTTTCAGGGATGGACAACTGTTACTGCATCTGTGCACCGCCAATGCCGACCGCACACCTGCCTTCCCCATAAATGGGCACTGAGTATTCAGTACAATGTGCACGCAGGTAAAGCATGTGGTTGGAGGTCCAACTCGGTCTGCGCTAACGGTACTGATATACCCAATAAGCCGCAATGTTGAGAGCTCACTGGACACAGTGAGGCAGCTGCTCCAACTGTGAGTCTTTTGTGAGCCGAGTCAGCAGCGCGGCATTGGCCACACATCTCGCCCCGCCTGTCGTTCTGCAATTGAGATCAATTGTATAAATCAGTGCATGAGCCGTGTGCGGCTCCCATTGGTGCCGTCGGTAGGTTGGCCTCGTGTATTTGGGATAATGGCGTCTCGTTTGCTTCTTCTGTTTACTGGCGCCACTACGTTTGCTAGCCTTGTTTGCCCTCGAGTGGCAGCATCAGCGTTTATAATATCCATACTATCATTGGAAGTATGTGTAGTGTTTTCCGGGTCACGGTGTGAGGTAGTTCGGTTGGGACGCAGCAGCAGAGAGGTCCAGCGGCGCAAGGACATGGCACGACCACTGGCGGCACGCAGCCATTGCCAGATCGAGGGGCTGCAGTTGCGAGAGTCACAACCTCTATGTCCACTGGACGCAGGACGTTGAGTTGAGTGAACAGTAATCCATTAGTGAAACCTCCACTGTTTGGTGGTGACGCCGTTTGTTCGTGCGTTGCTGCTCGCAGGGTTGCCGTGAGATGACCAGCAACAAGTGGAGCGTGCCGAGTTGGAGGAATCTATTAGCTGTCTTCTACTGCCTGTTATTAGTTTTTGAATCTTGACTTAGTATTGAGCCGGCCGGAGTGGCCGAGCGGTTCTAGGCGCAACAGTCTGGAACCGCGCGACCGCTACTGTCGCAGGTCCGAATCCTGCCTCGGGCATAGATGTGTGTGATGTCCTTAGGTTAGTTAGGTTTAAGTAGTTCTAAGTTCTAGGGGACTGATGACCTCAGACCGCTTATGCAACTGTATGGACTTTGTCAGGTCGATCCTTGGAGTTCTGTCTGTGGATCACTCCCTTCTTTATTTCGTCTGATTGTGTCAATTGTTTAAAAATAATATTTTGTTTAAATTATTCGTATTGCTTGTGGCCTTCAGCCGAGAAATAATGTGAATTATTCTTTAATAAGGCCTTCACCAATCAGTGTAGCTTGTGTTACAGTCAATTTTTGTAGTGACTATTTTAAAAAAATTAGTTTGGTATTTTTTAATGTGTAGTTGTCTTCCTCATTTGTGATTCAGGCCTTCAGCCATTAACTGTTCTGAAGTATTGCTCGTGGCCTTCAGCTGACAAAAAATTTGATTTCTTTCTTAATGAGGCCTTCAGCCATCAGTGTAGTTTGTGTTACAGTCAGTTTTTTAATGTTTTTTCTTAAAAATTATTTCGGTATTTCCAAAGACAGTTGTCTTCCTCACTAGTAATTCTGGCCTTTAGCCGCTAGTTGTTCTGACGTACTGTTTGTGGCCTTCAGCTGACAAATAATTTTCAATTCTTTCTTAATAAGGCCTTCAGCCGTCAGTGTAGCTTGTGTTACAGTCAATTTCTATAAATGGTTGTTTTTAATTTATTTCCTTAAAGAAAGTGTATGTGTTTACTGTGCAACCAACAGTAACTGATTAGGCCCCGTCCACACCTTATCCTGCTTTCTCTAAGTCCCACGTCTCAGTGCACCTCTTACAAGAGTGCATCTATAAAAAAAGAAAACTGAATCGTAACGATAATAAATATAATGTTTCCACGATAATAGGCACTGTCCATTTTCTTTTTATTTTATGAGCAAAATCGTTACAGCTTTTATGTATGACTGTAGGATACAATCCATATTACTCTCACCCCCACACCTCGCATTATTTTGTGACATCCAACGAAGTGAAAAAAGTATATAGCAGTATCACCAATTACAGATAATCAAACACCAGAGGTCACTGCTATACATCTGACAGATGTATTACCTTACGTCACATCTTCTATAAATGCCCTCCCTGAGAAAGTTAAAAAGAAACCTCCCACTAGTTTGCTGCGAAAACTACCAATCACTGTGCGTTGTCCACATTACTTTTAACTGCCATCAGAGTATAGAAATAGGGGGAATTTAATTCTGAAGAAGAAACATCTTTCTTAAGTATTTTCTTTCACTTTCATGGACAACATTACATTGTTGCAGGGTGTCCCTCACATTCAGGTCAGTGTCTATTAATAAACTTTCATGCAAGAGTGTACTGCAAACATTTCAGAAACGTGAAATAACTTTACAGAATAAAGCCTCTCACACCATTTGTTCACATGTCGGAAGAAACACAACTAACTTACATTCGACAACAACATGGTATAATTGGACATTGTTGTTTTGTGCACTATGATGGGTCCCATTTTACCATTGTAAGGCTATATCGCTCTGGCGTTTACAAAACAAATCGTGAGGGCATGTCTTGTAACAGAAACCTCCTAACGTCACCAAGTAGAAAACCAAGATTCCTTCAACATATCAGAAAGAAACATGATATGCATGACGACATTTGATATTTTATCCTCCAATACTCGCTTTTAACGACCTGGGTGTAAAGTTTCTGTGATCCTACAGAAAACCATTTGCACTAGCAGCAGATTGTTGTGTTCTAGTCTCATAAGCAATTTGATCATCACATGTCAGCCTGTTTCATGCAATTTACTCACATGTTGGGAAAAACACTATGATTTCTCGGCTCCGCAATGAGCTGTAATTAAAGTCGTGTCTACTTTATAACCAGAGGTTATGAAGGATGAAGCAAGATCTATTTTTTAACACACAATCGTGATGATAATAACAAAAACAGTCATGATTCCATGAGAATAGATACAGTCGATTTTTACTAGTGTTATGAGCAAATCAGTGTAGTTTGAGAGAATTCCCAATGTTCGAATTACAAATTGTCATGCACGACTGCATTACATTCATTTCAGATGTATGAAATCCGATACAGATCATCATCTTTACAGCTACTTAATACAACTGAGAGTACTCCACATCGTTATTTTGTAAGATCCAGAGTAGGTAAAAAACCATGAACTATATGCATCCAAACTTTAACCAGTCCTACCACTCCTTGTAATAGAGTCTCCTGTAAGATTTTGCCATATCTCTCTCTTCCATTAAATCGCAAAATAAATGCAGTCTGCATGTTTACATCGAGCATGTTACATATACATGTGTTACCCTATTGGAGAGATGGCCAGTGATCGAAGTCGCTTGCACAGGCCTGTGTAAAGTTTTTGTCACCTGTACTAGAGGAAGACCATATCCAAAGACTGCAAAACACAAGAAAGGATTCCTGTGTTGTTGTTTCATACGCAGTTTAAAACATTGTTTCTCAGCTGTAACGCATCCAAGCAGTGTATGATTATAACTTCGTACACAGCCATATATTTTATTTTTCTACCATAACTTTGAGGCCTGTGCCAGGAGTTAATTCGACATTAACATGTTCAGATCCATTGGCGCTCACAGAAAGTTGAACATCACATTGTGTAAAGGATACTAGTCCCACAACACACAGGATGATAGGAATAAAGCACAGAAGCGAGGTTTTTTATTGTTAAAATGTGGAAGATTTTGCAGCATTGTGGATATTTTTCAAACAGTTGTCCAAAGCTGATGACCTGTACAGTTAATCGCATCTTCCACAATGGTGGGATACCATTTCTAAGAGCAATATTTTCTCATTTTTCAGCCATGTACATGATCACTATTCCTGTGTTGACCACTGTCAGAAGGTGTTGTTCACAACACGTGCACTGTAGTAAAAATAAAAATAGGTACTGTTATCTTACTGGCGAAAAACTATTGGAGGACATTGCAGCAGAGGGAAATAGGACGTGCATGTGGCATTGAGGAATGCATCAAACAGCTGCAAGAAGGTAATGACCTCAACAATTAATCACATCCTTCACAGTGGCAAGTAACAGATGTCCACTGTTCTGCCAAGGATCTCTCCATCTCAAACAAGAGGTGTCAGCTAATCATTATGTGATAATCAACCATGGACAGATGGGACGGAAAAGACACCATCGATAGGGGACAATGTGCTGTAACAGCGCACCGCAGTTGGTAGTGCAACCAATTTTAGCAGTTTGACCAAATTTTGGTAATTTCAGCGTGAGCCAATGACACAACAATATGCTTCCCAGTTTCTGTATCATCATTCAACCCCCGCTTCCACTACTTTGTAAGTCCCACATACTAGATTACGATTGCTGATAGATGACTGTATAGTACATCCATTTGGTTGTATACACCAAAGTACAACAGACAGCATCCTATACCAAGGCAGTAGATTATCTACATATTTCTAGCACATCGATCGTAGTGAAGAATTTACGATTACGTCTGGCCTTCTTTCCCTATGTGGATGCGAGATGGGAGTCACAGAGTATTCTTGCATTTGTAGGATATAGTCGGAGTTTGTGTCCCCCCCCCCCCCCCCCCTTTGTCCTTGATCGACTTTAACTGCAACATTGTCAACAATTTAATCTGAAACTGACCAAAAGTAGAAATGTACTATACGCAGTACATTCCACAACTCGTGATAGAACCGAGTGAACTGTGCCCGTAATTGCTATTCACTGAAGACTGTTCCACACCAGTCTTACACATGACATCCAAGTTCACAAGATCTCTCCAGATGTGCGTGTGTTGAGGAGGTTATCACCTTATCAGTGTGCAGCAGACATGACAGTGTTGTGGCGATATAACAGACGGTTAAAAAGAGTCTTCTGGAACTCCAGAGCGATTGAGTTTGAAACATTTTACGTCAATCAACTGTGCTGTCATTTATAAAGTATTATTACAGTGTCTAGAGCCAGTACCAACAAGTTACCAAAGCGAGAGAAATGGTCATAGAGCATAAACACTCCTATGGCTATACTGTTCTGCACCTAAAAATGCTATACTGTTAAAGCCATATTGTTTCTGAAGTATTAGTCGTGCAGAATACAACGCTCGTAATCTCTAATCTGACATACAACCACCCTGCAAGTTTCCTACCCCGATCACTACAGTGACAAACATTAAGATGATGAACCTACATCCTACACTATTCAGTTGTTCCAGGAAGTGACCAAGATGTTTCTCACTACGAAGGTATCATCGGTATGCATTTGCTGCTTGAACTACTTATAGCCCAAATAGAATAGTCGAGGAGTTTAACTCTTTTAATACTCTAATGCAGGATATATACACTGAAGAGCGAAAGAAATTGGTACACCTGCGTAATACCCTGCAGGTCCCCTGCAAGCATGCAGAAGTGGCACAATATGATATGGCATGGTCTCGACTGTCTGAAGGAAGTAATGGACACCATGAATACTGCAGAGCTGTCCACAAATCAATAAGAGTACCAGGGGGACATCTCTTCTGAACAGGACGTTGCAAGACATCCCATATATGCTCAAGAATGTACATGTCTGGGGAGGTTGGTGGCCAGCGGGAGTGTTCAAATCAGAAGAGTGTTCCTGGAGCCACAATGTAGCGATTGTGGACATGTGTGGTGTCGCATTGTTCTGCTGAAATTGCCATAGTCCATCTGAATGCACAATGGGTTCAACGGATGCAGGTGAGCCAACAAGTTGCTTACATATGTGTCGCCTGTCAGATCGTATCCAGACGTATTAGGAATCGCATGTCACTCCATCTGCACACGCCCCACACCATTACAGAACTTCCACCAGCTTGAACGGTCCCCTATTGACATGCAGGGTCCATGTTTTCACGAGATCGTGTCCATAACCGAATCCACAGCCGTACACGTCCATCGGCTGGATACAGTTTGAAACGAGACTCGTCCGACAAGGCAACATGTTTTCAGTCATCAACAGTCCAGTGTCGGTGTTGTCGGGCCGATGCGAGTTTGACATTTTTTAAATGTTCGGATAATAGGTTGCCGTCTCTTTATCTAAGAATAGATGATGAATGCAGCTAGCCGCTATCTCTGTGTAATGTCTTGTCTGTATAGACGTGTACCTGTTGTCTTTAAGAGCACTTCACCTTCACACATAAATCTATACAGTAAAGTAAGGCCCTCCCCGTGTTTGGCTGATCCGTGATAAGACAGGCGAAAAATTTGACTAATGGAGGATTATTAGTATTATCTCTATTTTCATTCGCTCTCTCTCTTTCTCTCCTTTATCTATGTACAGTTGATAATATAATATTTCATTATGTGAAATCAGCCAAATAGGATCTTTGGTGGAGTCCTTCGTCTTGGGAATCAGCGGCTCGCTTGCTGTAAGAGATCTTTACATTTGTTATTACGGTTAAACACTGCAGTCAGTCGGGAGAATCAATCGTTTGGACAATTTGTTCCCTTTACGAAAGATTGCGAATTCCAGATGTGTACGAAGCCTTTTTGGACGATTTAACACAAACTCAGTGATTGCAGGCTCTCTTCGACACAGCTGAAACTTCCCCACTAATTACAGGGCCCACGTGATCATCAAATGATTCAGAAAAAACTCATTCGTTCATTCACAAACCTTATTTATGGAAGAAATTGTGTATTAAATCCATCTCCATTACATGTCCAGATCTCCGGTGACTCCACGCCTTAATTATTTTCCGTTTACAGTCTCTTTCTCTTCAAACAAACCGCTAGCGGCACAAATGTTAATTGGCTCGCTTTAGCGAGAAGAAAAGCAGAATGTGTATCTCTCAGAAACACGTTAATACCTCAACAGATACTCCAGAAGCTGTCCTAGTTACCACCCTAACAACCATGGAGAATGCATATATGCATCTCTGTTATTTCAAAGAATAAACGCACTAGAAAATACTTTGGCGTCGTCGAGTTGTCGCCGCATATATACGAGAAAATCAGATCAGATAACTTTTCCAAAGTGAATGAATGTGGATGTTTGATTGAAAATGATTAATTGGTGCGTGGTAGAGGGTATTTTCTGTGGGGACATTACAATGCCCCTCGCAGCGAGCGAAGTTTGTGAGCCTAATTTTGATTTACCGAACACACTTCGCGAGCTATCTATCAGCGTGGGTAACCCGGAAGTGATGATAGTCAGTCCTCCGACTGAAAAAACAAATTATGTTTAAGACAGACGAAGAAAAGAAACATTGAAAACAGAAAAAATGAAGAGACAGGTACCGCGGCTGTATTGCTTTTACGTGCATCAAGGTGTTATGTCTGCTATGCACAACCAAGGAAGATGATCTTTCATGAAACTGTTATCAGGGTCTACCCATTCGGGAACTTTCTTAAGCTGGGAAACCTTGGAAAACCTCTTAAGCCTAGACCCCCAGCCTACGGTACATAGAAGATAGGATAGCCTACAGAAGAGAAAAAATAATTTTGAAATTGATATCTAAAGGAAAGATAGGGATCGATTTATATAACGATTTGGAGAAGAGTGATTTGTGCCTCTAGCTAAAAAAATTTTACAATCAGTAACTCGAGTTTGTTTTTTACAATCCTGTTCCCAGGACAATATCTTGCGGTGCTAAGACTCCCCCGGATCTTGCATGTCCCCGACGTCCACATTTGTAGTCGGTCTTCTACTCGGCCCACAATGGGAAGAGTAGAAGGGACAGGGATACCAGATTTTACATGAAACATTCATTCCAAAAGAATTAGCAATGACCGAAAGGGAAACTCTTCCTGTAAAAGAACTGGTTAGGTTGCACCGTCCAAGATTATCGTTTTTGAAAACAAAATCCCTATGGCTTCATGCATCCTTTCTCTTACGAATTTAGCCATTGACTTAAGGTTTCCATTTATCGATTGACTAATGCTGTTGCCGAAAACATCATATTTACTCTAGTTTGAATTTTCTTTTGGACTTCGCATCACCACTTGTGCTTATAAGTCCAAAAATTCTGACCCATTTTCTGTCAATGATTCATTCTTCGTAATTTAACGGATTCATGCAACTTGCAATAGATTTTAGATTCAAATCATCATTTCCTTGAAAAGTCATATTATTTATCTATACTCATAAAAATTTTATCCTAAATACATATATTTCTCCGCTTGATTGCTGTAATGCAAAAGTAATTAGTAGTGAGGAATGTGGATTCACTTCTTTCATTTATTCTCCGATTCATCTGGCATTCATACATGCACATATATGGAAATGGATTTTCGAACAAAATTCCAAAGTAAACAAGACCCATTAAATAACTACTAATTCTATGAATATTACTTTCTTTTGACATTCAACAATAAATCAAGAACTCTTAATGTCTAATTATGATACTTTTTTTTTTAAGTTCAACATCAATCAGTTTCCCCTTGCGTTTGATGCGAGTCTCTTACAAATCATATCTGTGTCGTCTATATCGATTCTAACTCTCGCGTCGACGTCAATTGTTTTGCGCGGGAAATTATCTTTGCGGCGTTACCCGTCACTCATGATTCACTACTTAACCACAAAACTTCACTTCACACGTTTACACATCTAAGCGTGCATTTGAAATTATATATGAACATTCACTGGGAACCTCCTTTGATTATGCATCGTCATTTTCGGGAAATATTTCTTTCTTCTTGAAGGTCACTCAGATCCTTTATAATTCTTGATGACATTAGCAATGCTAAAGTTCTATGTTTACCCAAACACAGGTGAAGCCTATCTCCACTATCTTCTTTGCAACACTCGATAGTAATAGTTAGTCACTATTTCTACAATCTGTGTCACTGATTAATTATTTCAGTTTAAAGTTTTCTAACACTAAACACACACAGTTTATTGTTATGTTTTTACGAGCGTTCGTCTCTGTCACTCGCAACACCATTCATCCCTATCTTCTAATCTTCATTACATTTTTTCAAGTCGTTATGTGAAAATAACCCTTTAATTTTGTTAGATCCCGGGTATGCTAACAGATAAGCCCCAGGTTTCCGAATTTGTAGAATGATGTATGGGCCAGTATATAGTAACTCCCATTTCTTTATACTCTTCTTTATTAAGGACGATTTGGTATGTCTTTTGACTAGTACCTTCTCTTCGACGTGGTACGCCTGTACCCTCTTGATTAATTTGTCATATTGTTGTTTTCTCTGATCAGCCTTTTGCGTCATATTTATGGTGGCTAGTCTTATTTTTTCTTCCCAAGGTATCTCCGTTTCCTGAGTTTTGGGCATATGTTCTGTCCAGAAGTTTTCTTCTTTTGCCTCGAACATCAATTCATGAGGTGTATATCCAGTGGAGGAGTGGGACACGTTGTTGCATATCTGCTCAAATTCTTCCACGTAATTTGCCCACGCAGTCTGCGTATTATGGCAATAGGTCCTCATAAATCGATTGAACTCTCTAAAAATTCTCTCAACCAAATTGCCTTGTGGGTGGTAAAATGATGTTAGTATGTGTTTCACACCGACTTGAGACAAAGCCTGTTTCCATCGGAGTCCCGTGAATATCTTAGCATTGTCTGTTATTATCGCCTTAGGTATACCAACATGTGTAAAATAATCCCTTGTCAATCTTATTACAATTACCTTGGCTGAAGCCGCCTTTATCGGGTATAGCCTTACGTATTTCGTACACACATCAAGAAATGCCAACACATATCTAACAGCTCTTCTTGAAGTAGGTAACGGTCCACACAGATCGCACGAAATTAATTCTTTTGGTTCTCGGACTAATATAGAGCATAGTGGGTGCTTACTCCCTTTTGAATCCGGCTTTGCTTTTTGACAGATTATGCATTTCTTCAAGACCTCATGCACTCTGCGCTTTAAGTTGGGAAAATAACAGTAGACACTTACCTTGTCTGCACATTTTGTCGCACCGAAATGTCCCCAGGTTAAATGGGCGAACCATACGAGTTTCTCTGTTTGCGCCTCAGGTATACAAACACACCAACGGACTATGTTGGGCCTTCCACAGCGGAAAAATAATACGCCATTTACCAGCTTGTAATAATTTGCCATCTGATCCGAAGGTTGCTGTTGTAACCTTTGAATGACACTTCCCCATTGAGCATCTCTTTTCTGTAACTGTGCCATATGCGCACACAAATTGACGTAGTACATCTTATATGGATTTTCCTGCAGCAGCAATACAGGGAATTCTGAGTTATTATTTACCTCAATCTCTTTGGTCAAACCCTGTGGTGACCTTGATAGAGCGTCAGCAATAATGTTTTGCTGTCCTGAGACATGCACGATCTTAAATTGGTATTGTTGCAGAGCGAGAGTCCATCTAGCCTGTCTGGGGCGTAACAGTTTACACGTTTTTAAAAACGTTAATGATTGATGATCGCAATATGCGATAGTGTTTGGCCCATATAGATAATAATGAAATTTTATAAATCCTCAGATGACCGCAAGAGCCTCTAATTCTGTCGTCGTGTAAGTTCGTTCACAGTTGGACAAAACACGACTAGCAAATGCAATAGGACAGAAGGTGAGTTGTCCATTTATCTTGCGTACTTGGAAAAGGCACGCTCCAATACCCACATTCGAAGAATCTGTTGACAAGTAAAATTCTTTTTGGATGTCCGGATGGTACAAAAGCGGTGCATTTACTAATTGCTTCTTTATTTCTTCGAATGCTTCTTGACACTCTAATGTCCAGAGCCAGGGCACATCCTTCTTCAACAGACTATTTAGAGCTGCTGCGTTCATCACCTGATTTGTTATGAAACTTCTAAAAAATGAGGCAAGGCCCATAAACCCTTTTAATTGCCTCCTATTCCTGGGTGTTGGAAACTTACTAATCGCAATTAGCTTCTCCTTGGTTGGTAAAATTCCCTTTGCGTCAATTATATGCCCCAGGAACTTTATTCTGCCTACTGCAAAATGGGATTTCTGTGGGTTAGCAGTTATTCCCGTGGTTTTGAACACGTCCAACACTCGGTTCAGTAAGGTAATATGCTCCTCCCAAGTTTTCGATGCAATAAGCAAATCATCAACAAACACTGTTGTTATCCTGCTTCTGAGTTCTGGGCCTAATGCATAATCTAGAGCTGCTATAAAGATTCCAGCACTAAAGTGGAACTACGGTAAATTGGTAACTTCTTCCGGAATAAATGAAAGCCGTATACTTCCTTGATGACTCATCCATCTTGACTTGCCAATAAGAGCTCCGCAAATCAATGCTCGTCAAATATTGGACATCCCGGAACCGTTGTATAAGTTCGTCTATGTTTTCCGGATGTGTTCTCACTGGAATTATGATTTTATTTATTTCTCTGGCGTCGAGTATCAGTCTAACAGTCCCATTTGCTTTTGGCACGACTAACAATGGGGAGCAGTATGGGCTTGTAGAGGGTTCGACAAAACCCCATTTCAACATGCGATCTAATTCCTTTTGAACTTGAGACTTTAACCTCCAGGGAACAGGATAGAAAGTTCTACAATACGTTTCGTGCGGCTTAACGTAGATATGGCATATGTATCCCTTAATAACTCCTGGCCTTTCGTCAAAAACGTTTTCATACGTTAATAATAATTCATTGAGCTGCTTCTTCTGATCTTTGATACCGAGCGAGGTGGCGCAGTGGTTAGCACACTGGACTCGCATTCGGGAGGACGACGATTCAATCCCATCTCCGGCCATCCTGATTTAGGTTTTCCGTGATTTCCCTAAATCGCATCAGGCAAATGCCGGGATGTTTCCTTTGAAAGGGCACGGCCGATTTCCTTCCCCATCCTTCCCTCACCTCGTTGTCGACGGGACGTTAAACACTAATCTCCTCCTCCTCCTCTGATCTTTGATAATGCAGTCGGATTCATTTAACTTTTCAAACACTAATTGACCGAAATCTTCTTTGACTTGGAACTCATTAATTACGTGCTCTTTAGAATTTTGGATCGTCCTAATTACTTGCACACTGATCCCACAATTATATTTTCTTGTAAGGCTTTTTTCTTCAACAACTCCAACTCATTTTCTCATTTATTAACATTCAACCAAATTTTTCCTGTTTTAAAATCTATTCTGCATCCGTATTGACGTAGGCTGTCGACTCCGATAATGCAATCTACTACCAAATTTTTCACAACAAGGAATGTGCTTAATATTGCTACATTTCCGAATTCCACACCAAGCAGTGACTGCACCTTTACATTAGCCGATCGAGCCACAACGGCGCCTATTATTCTGCAATTTTGAACTGGAAAAACTGGTACTCGTCTTATATTTCTGATCCTGTTGAATAGTGCCTCCGAAATAACATTTGTGGTTGCAGCTGTGTCTAAGACCGCCACTATAGGTACGGTCTCCATAATGACTTGCACTTTAGCTACTGCCACCTGTTCCTTATCCTCATCTTGTGGTTCTGTCCTCGGTCAGTTCATCTGCCAGTAATCGCCCATCATTATACGTTAGCATGGGTACACATATCCTGTTGCCCCTCAACCAATTGTTGACCGCTCCTCCGGGGCACTAGTGGGTCCTTACCAGTTTGTTGGATTTTGATTTGTCTGCTGGTTGACATCATCCGTCACTTCGGTAATTATCGGTTGATTCGTAGATGTCCGTCCCCACTGATGTTGGCTATTTGAATTAATTCCTCTCGGTTGATTCCACTTTCTAATATTGTTATTATCTCAGGCTTGGGGTCTGAAATTTCTTTCGTTCCCCCACACGGGGTTGTATCTTTTCCCGTTCCTGTTGTTCCTTGAATAGCCCCTCGCAAGACCATTGCCGGGATTACTATTGAGATTTTGAGGGGTTCCTCCATTATTTAACGATCTCTGTTCATTCCTTCTAAGTGTCGATTGATCGCCATTGGTATAACCCATACTTCCACCTTGCCTACCGTTTGGAGGAGGTTCTATCGCCCTATATTGGAATCTGTTATCACAGGCTTTCTGGTTGTTCTCTTCAATAATATCTATATGGTCTAACGTCGTGAGGCACGACTCCAAGACTCTGTCGTTGCCGTAAATCAATTGATTCCGGATGCTAGTTGGTAGTCTTGCCTTATGTATGTTTATTATGTCGGGCAAGGGCATAGGTCGGTCCCAGTGTCTCGTTTTATTTATATATTTTTCGAAATACCTTCTAAGGCTTCCTTTCGAAAAGGAGAAAGGCTCTAGGTAGAGCACCTCCTGCCTTAGGCGTTCCTGTACCCCTTCTGACCAGAACTTTGCTAAAAACGCCTTCTCAAAATCGTCATACGTCGGGCAAACAGAAGTCTTGTCCGAGGCCCAGATCGCCCCCGAACCTTGTATATATCCTGTATCAAAACTGATCTTCTGCCATTCCGACCAATTTCTGGGTAGCACTCCTCTGAAACTTCGAATAAAAACAATTGGATGGACCCCCCTTTTGTCAGGGTTAAAAATCTGGAATTGCCGATGCTTTATCACTTTTTCTTCGGAATGGCAAAGGCTTCCGTAATCTCCGTTAGATAAGAATTCACGAGAACAACCAGCTTGTGGCAATTTAATGTTTGAATTACTTGCACAAGTCGGTATTGTGTGCGAATAGGCAGAAACTGGCTCTATAGTCGCTGCCAACTTCTGCTGCTGCCCTGTCTTCATTTGTTCTGAGCTTTGTTGTGAAACGCGCATCGACTCTTCTATCGTTTGTTTCCAATACTCCAAATCAGCACCTAACTGCTGTCGCACAAGTCGTTTCGCAAACAAATTCTCTTCCTGTTTGCCAGATAAACTCTTGAAAGCTGCCTTAACATTTTGCTCAACGTTTTCACACATTAGCCTTTTGTTTTCTAATGTGATTTCGGATAATCTACCCGTTAATACGTTAATTTGGTGGTCTATAACGCCTTGACGCTCTGTCAGATGTTCAACGCTTTCCTTTAGGTTAGTCTGTGTACGTGCCAATTCAGGAAGTTGCGCAATTGCACATGACATGGCGTCTTGCTTTTGCACTAATTGCGGAACCATTTCCTCTTGTTCCCGTACAGTATCTATCTTAATAGCCACATACTCCTTCATTTAGACACGTACGAGGTGAGTAAGTTCCTCACATTGTTCTTTCGCCAGTTCTATTTGTGCAGTTAGTTTTCGTTCCGTCTCTTCGGCCTGATCTTTGAGTTCTTTGGTCTTCGCCTCTATCCGCTGCTCTAATTCGGAAAAACTGTCTTGTAACTGCTGCTTAATCTCAGTCTGGACTAATTTCATCTCTTCTTGTGTTTGAGTGACTGTCACTAATTGTGCTTTAATATCGGTTTTCAGATTTTCCTGCCCTTCAGTAACTGAGGCTAATTTCGTGTTCAAATCATTTTGCCCTTCAGTAACTGAGGCAAATTTCGCATTTATGTCGGTTTTCAAAGTATTCATGCTCTCGGTTATCATCTGGATCTGTCTCATGATAATTAGCAATGGATCTAATCCCTGCTGCGTACTTGCTGTTACACCTCCAGTCGTGTCTACAGGCGTTCTGTTGCGCTGTCTGTAGCCATCGGTCCTAGAACACTTCTTACTGCTTCATTATTATCAGTGCTAACAGCTGAAGGCTGATGCGTGCAGCTTTGCTCTGCTTCACCCATCCTAAACATTGCCCTAGTTAAAACCATATAAATGTTCTACTGTCACTATATACAACTCCCTTCACACAAGAGTACTTCTGTGTCTACTTTCTTTATGTACATATACAGGTAAATGCAGTTGGGACAGGTCAATCAAAACACTTCCTATATTTAACATGAACACAATTAATCAATGTTCAAATATCAAAATTCACTAAACAAAATAGCGTATACTTCAACTGCGCTAGCAAGCTTTTATAATCAATATATATATCTGGCCTTACCTCGGCGCCCAGCGTGCTGACTTTCCGCTTTATTTGTAGATCCAATTATATCACCTGCGAGTCTTTCCTCCCTTTTCCAAGCGTCAGTTAGGTTAGCTCGCGCGCGTGCACACTTCAAGGAGGAAGATGTCCTCGTCTGGGAACGAAGTACTAGCGCGCGAGGCGCTTCTCCTTCTTACATGGTGGTTTGGGGAGAAAAACTCTTGGCTTTATCGTATTTGCTTGACTTTGTGCTTTTTTCCTTTTTTTGTGATTTTTTATTTTTAAATAAAAGAAAGATTAAAGAATAGTAAGAGGGATACTGAAAGAAGTAGAAAGCGAATGGCCTAAATGGCTGGCCGGTAGGTTTAGAATGAGCACCACGCCGACTGATGATGATCTCTCACTGCTTTGCTACTTGGTTCTGTGACGACTAAATATGTCGGCAGGTATTTTGCCCGTCACGTGTAGTTCTGCTAGGTCTGCCAGTAAGCGCCAGTCGCTAGGCGTGAAGATGGGATATTTGTTAATTAGGGTTAACTCCTTCTTTGTCATGAAATTTAGCCAACTGAGCTGATAGTGGTCGAAGCGGTGGGGGCGGTGGGGGAGGGGAGGCCTAGCACATGGTATTGCGAAGAGGTACGGTTGGTAAAAGTATGGATAGGACCCGTCCTGTAGCGACGCCGCGATGTTCTTGAGGAACGGCTGCAACTCGTGTGAATCTGGTATTTTCAGGTGCTGCAACTTCTTTGCGATAACCTTCTCTACATTGGAGGAGTCGGTCGGTGCCCCAGCACCTTTGCTTGCAAGCTGCCTTGGCGGGATGTGACGTCAGTGGCGTCACATTGTCGGTTTCCATAGGCGCCACCTCCTGCATTGCTGCAGGGGGCGGAGCGGCAGTTGTCTGCGTGGCCGCATCGACCTCCACTGGTCGACGCACGGGGGGGGGGGGGGGGGGGGGGACGGCGGCGGGAACCAGCGGCTTCTTCTTGATAGCTCGCAGCTCTTCGCGCAGCTGCTGGAGCTGGCGATGCACAGCTGCAATCTCCTCCTTTAAGGCCCGGCCAGACAGAATCCGGCCTGCCGCTGCGACGGACGGCGCAGCGGTGGACCAGACCCGTCAGCGGCCAGGGACGCCACACAGGCAACGGCCGGCCGCAGCGACTCTTGATGCGTCAGCTGTGTTACACTGTGGAACGGGCCGAACCCCATTACAAAGCTTGCATGCGTAGCGCGATTGTCTTACGTTAGACGATTTGGAATCTTCACGCGGGACACGTTATCTTTGTGCGAATTCATTTTTCTTTAATTGCAGAAATGAGTAGCTTGCACAAGCGATACGAAATGGCACCAAGAAGAGGAGATGTTGGGTGCACGACATTGATAGCAAGAGAGAAAGCTTAGGAGAATACCATCGTCTGTGTATTGATCTAGAGTCTGACTAAGATGGGTTCTTCAAATATTTTCGTATGTCGCGAGAATGTTTCGAGGAAATGCATCGCCTGATAAGAAAGTAGCACCGAGAAGTGCACAACGAACGGAGAAAGCCAATTGATACAAGGCACAGACAAGCCGTATGTTTGAGGTAAGTTTTATCGTTTGTGGCCTCTTTGTGCTTGAAATAGAAGTCATATAAGTTATTCTATTTCAGTTTTGCTGTATCATATGAAAGGTTCGGCGGAAGAAAGTGCTATCTCACAACGTAGTTACGAGTGGAGTGATAAATTTATCTACATTGTTTACGAATACAGCAAACGATAGTAACATCTAGTTCCGTATGTCCTGCTAGAGACATTGTGACCACAAAATTGTCATTGAATTTAAACAAACATATCTTTCGTCGTTAACTTATCTATTCGTTCTATCGGCATAATTGATTTTAATCTTTTCCAGATACTTGACTACAGGCGACAGTCACCAGACCATAGCTTTTTCTTTTCGGTTAGTACGTTCAACAGTCCCTGATATTGTGAAACAAGTGTGCCAGGCAATATGGACTGTTCTACAGCCCAAGTATTTACCTACTCCTACAACAGAGATGTGGAAGAAATCTGAAGAAGGATTTATAGAACTGGGGGTTTCCGAACTGCTTTGGAAGCACAGACGGAAAGGCTATCATGTTAAAATGCCCGAAGGATAGTGGATCCCAGTTCTTCTGTTACAAACAGTTCTTTTCGCTAGTTCTCCTGGCGATCGTTGATCCATACTACCGAGTTTACAGTAGTTGATATTGGAAGTTATGGACGTCACAGTGACAACACCATTCAGCTTTGTATCAAGAGTATATCGAGGACAAAAGTATTCTACCTCCAAATCAGGATCGCGCGTATCATACAAAAAGTTGTATTCTCTCACCTCCTCTGGAAGTCTTTCCGTGTGCATGCACTACGAGCTGCAAGAGAAAAACCGCCTCACGCCGCTGCTTCCAGTCTGACAACAGAACAGTTGAGTGGGCCAACAGTGGCAGGCAGCGGCGCGGGCTTGCGGCGAATCTGTAATCTGTGACAACCCGGCGTCGGCCTGTGCGGCAGGCCGCGTGCCGTTGCGTCAGAGCCGCACTCTGTGTGACCGCCGCCATACAGTAACGAGCGATTCAACAGTGCAGCCTGCAGGCTGCGGTTCAAGGCCACAGGCCGGAAGGACAGGCCGCATTCTGTCTGGCCAGGCCTTTAGTGCGGCCCTTTCGGCCGCAAAGGCGGCTTGGAAGCCGGCCATAGCTTGGTCGGTGGCGGCTTCGAGGCGGCGCGGCTCGCACCCCTCGCCGGAAAAGTGGGGGGGGGGGGGGGGCGGGGCGGCCGTCGTGGCGCTTGACGCTGCCGCAGGGCGTGGAGCGGCGGGCAGACGGCGTGACTCCCTGAGGTAGCTACAGCTACGCGAGTTGGCGGCGCGGGGCCCGCCGCAGTTCGCGCAGCTGCTGGCCACCCCACAGTCGTGTGAAGTTAGCACCCCTTTTTCGAGAAATATACATTTTTTTCACAGTTCTTGATAGATGTAGCATAGTTCTAGAGTTCTCTGTACAAAATTTCAATAGTTCTGCAGAATTTAGTGACGAAATCAACAATACTCTAAAAAATTTTCGTATCGAAAATGTTCTTTGGCAGTTTCCGCAAAATGTAAATAAATACAAGAGTTCTGAGCACAGTTCTTAACAGAGCTCCAAGAGTTCTTTCGAAAATCCAAGTAACATTTTTTTGTGCAGCTAATAGTTTACGAGATAATTGCATGTTCATGAGAAAATCTTTTCACTTACTGTGAAGTTGGCACCCTTTTTTTCACAAATGTATACTTTTTTCAGATTTCTTGATAGATATGGCATAGTTCTAGAGTTCTTTGTACAAAATTTCAATAGTTCTGCAGAATTTAGCGACGAAAACAATATTCGAAAAAATTTTCGTATCGAAAACATTCTTCGTCAATTTTCGCAAATTGTAAATAAGTACAACAGTTCTGAGCACAGCTCGGAACAGAACTCCAAGAGCTCTATCGAAAACCCAAGTAACATTTTTTTGTGCAGCTAACAGCTTACGAGATAATTGCAATTTAAGAAGAGAATCCTTTCACTTACTGTGAAGTTGGCACCCTTTCTTTCATAAATGTATATTTCTTTCGCAGTTCTTGACAGGTATGCCATAGTTCTAGAGTTCTTTGTACAAAATTTGAATAGTTCAGCAGAATTTAACGAAGAAAACAACAATACTCAAAAAAATTCGAATAGCAAACATTCGTTATAAATTTTCGCAAAAAGTAAATTCGGACAACAGTTCTGAGGGCAGTTCTGAACAGAACCCCAATAGTTCTATCGAATATCCTAATTACAATTTTTTGTGCAGCTAACACGTTACGAGATAATTGCAATTTAAGGAGGGAACCTCTTCACTTACTGTGAAGTTGGAATCCTTTTCTTCAGAAATATATATTTTTTCAGAGTTCCTGATAGAAATGTCATAGTTCTAGTGTTATTTGTACAAAACTTGAATAGTCCTGCAGAATTTAGCGAGAAAAACAACAATACTCGAAAAATTTTTCTTATCGAATACATTCTTTGGCAATTTTCACAAAAAGTAAATTCGTACAACAGTTCTGAACAGAACACCAAGAGCTCTATCGAAAATCCTAATAATATCTTTTTGTGGCGATGATAGTTTATACGGTAACTGCTTTGATGTTAGACCCACTTTCTCCACAGAAAAAGTAAATTCGTTCAACAGTTTTGATGAATAGTTCAGGTTAACACCTCAAGACTTCTATCCATAATCATAATAACATTTTTTGTGGTTATAAAGTTTGTATGGTAATTGATTAATTGTGGGGAACTCTTACTAAAAAAAAAAATTATGTCTGTTCGTATGCTATGATGCCAGCTCTGGATAGCACTGTAAGAGTTCTATCGAAAATACTAGTAACATATTCTGTGCAGGTAATTGTTTACGTAGTAACTGCCTTTATTAAGGAATGCTTATGAGCATTTCCCGTGAAGTTTGAACCCCTTTTACGATAAATATAAATTTTTTTCACAGTTCTTGATATATATGCAATACTTCTAGATTTCCTTGCTCAAAACACGAATGTTCTACAGAATTTCGGGAAGAAAACAATAACTCGGCAAAATTTTGATATGGTAAAAAATTATTTGTCAGTTTGGAAAAAATAAATTTGTATAACAGTTCTGTTGGCAGTTCTGGATAGCACCGGAAGAGTTGCATTGAAAATGATAAGAACATTTTTGTGGCGATAATACTTTATACAATATTAGTTTTAATCTGATATTCACTTTATCTAATACAGCAAAATTCGTAGAATAGTTCTGATGACAGTTCTGAATATCACCCACAGAGTTCTACCAAAAACTATAATAACATTATTTGTGGCGATGACATTATATGAGATAATTAATGTGAGCCTCACTTTTGTCATGTAAAAGTAATAAATTCGTACAAAAGATCTGATGGCATTTCTTAATACGACCCTAAGAGTTCTACCGACAACTGTAATAACATTTTTTGTGGGGATAACAGTTAATGAGATAATAGCATTTTCGAGAGACCCACTTGGTCTACATTATAATAAATTGGCACAACCCTTTTGCTGACAGTTCTGGATAGCACCGAAAGAGTTCTTTTAAAAACCCTCATAACATTTTTATGGTGCCAGTAGAATATGAAATAGATTGTGTGTTCACTCTGCAGTGGGTGTGCGCCGATGTGAAACTTACTGGCAGATAAAAACTGTGTGCCGGACCGGGTCTCTAACCCCAGGCTGTGACGAAGGAATATCGTCACAATATCCTTTCGTCCAGGAGTGCTTCTGCAGTTTTCGTAGGACAACTTCTACGAAATTGGGAACGCAGGAGATGAGGTATTGCTGGAAGTACAGCTATGAGGACGATCGTAAATTCTCACTTTTAGTTTGGAAAACCGAAAATCGAAAACCCGGATGTATATTCTACTAAATACAAAAAGGCTAAATGTTCAGCACTACACAAATGCCAGTACACCTTCTTAAGACTGACTGTAGTAACTGTAGGTGGAAGCGTGGGATGTGCACGCTTAGATGATTCAAGGAGAGAAGGCTCGTCAGTGCAAAACAAACAGATGGCTGAGAGAGCAGGTACATTCACACGCGCCACTAACCAGATGGTGTCACACCTGTCGAGAATCGCACCAGAGGTACAATGAGCTGTGGTGGAGTGCTGTTGGCGTGGTTACTATGCAACTTACTTGATGGGCATCAATACTGTGGTGTCACCGCCAGACACCACACTTGCTAGGTGGTAGCTTAAATCGGCCGCGGTCCATTTAGTACATGTCGGACCCGCGTGTCGCCACTGTGTGATCGCAGACCGAGCGCCACCACAAGGCAGGTCTCGAGATACGGACGAGCACTCGCCCCAGTTGTACGGACGACATTGCTAGCGACAATACGGACGAAGCCTTCCTCTCATTTGCCGAGAGACAGTTAGAATAGCCTTCTGCTAAGTCCATGGCTACGACCTAGCAAGGCGCCAATTGTAACAGTGCATGTATCTTACGAGTCTCATTTGTATAGTCAAGAGAGATGTATCACAAGGAGTGATTAAAAGTTAAGTATATTCCAAAGCTACGTATTTTCTTTATAGCAGTCATAACGTATCCTGTTCCAGACTTGACGCCAGTCGGCGTGTGTGTACGCGTGCCTTTCTTTCGGCTCCCTTCCCAGTGTGGCGTAACTAGCTTGTTACGCCACAACAAATACACCGTTATATTAATGTACAATACTTGAGAAACAATGTCATTCACACACTCCGAGTTCCTCATCACTCAGTACTAGACTAAATTACCGGCCTAGTGATAAGCAGCCTATGTTCCTCACCGACTACACATCTTCGTGTTACAAGAAAAAAAGAGAAAAATACCAAGGGACACAAAATATGAATCCGGATAAACCGGAAATCCGGATTACTGAGGACCAAATAAACGAGGTTCTTATTTACAAATTTCGAACTTGTAGTTAACTTTAATACTGTATCCCCTCAACATCATAACACCTCTATCAGTCATGTATTGAATTAGGATTTAAACATACTACTTAGTTCGTTTGTACGATATATTCAGTAAATATACTTACATTTCTATACATTGTAAAAACTTCTAACTCTCGCTGTAGTGTAACTCATCAAACTTCCACACTTCCTTTCTAACTAGAACAAATGTTTGCAACAATATTAACGACAGCAGTTTCTAATTTATTCGTTACACACAGCACATGTTTTTATGTATCCTAGCGGCTGGTGATGTTGCCACATAACTTTCATCCATGAGGGTCCTGGGCATATTTTTAGCTGTTAGTGGGTCCTGGATGTCATGAGAGCTCAAAACAATTACTGTTTTACGTAATAAAATTCATCTGGTTCTTCCTGATTCTAAAAATATACACTTCATGTGTGCCTTTCAATGTTGTATGATTCAGTATCGACGCTAATGCTCTCTTGATGAGATATGAGCCGATTGCTCGTTTTTATCCACTGTGCCCTTTCGAATTTCATTTCAGCGATTAATTTATTTGTTTATCAACGTAGTAAGTAGTACAAAGCTAATCCAGAATGTAAACTGCACCTAAATTCTGTTTTAACTGTTTAATAGTCAGTGTCCGCTGTCTGAACGTCAAATTTCAGATTAATACACTGCGCCTGGTTGCGTTATTTTATAGGAATTTTATTATTGTAAGTGGGAAGTACTAGATAATGTTGAAGAAATCCAAAGCATATTGTTCGAAGAGCATAACATTATTCGAAATTTACCTGTACCAATAGGTGCAGCCAAAGCAGCGTTTGTGATGCTGTAATTACCTCATAGATAACGATATTTGTCTATCGTAGTTTTGTATTCCAATCAGAATTTTGAGAGCATCAAAGCCTCATTTCAGCGTGAGAGAGGGGTAAAATCAATAGATGATATTGAATTGAAAGCCTTCATCAGTCTCTTGTTTTTAATTGTTGTTAACAAAAGTAACAGATAAGCCTGGAATATCTGTGTGGAACTGATGGTGATGGCATTGAAAAAGTTCACCTTCCAAATGAACATAAAACGTTTCAAATTTATTCTGGAGAGCCTTAGATTTTACAGTCGCGCTATTCGTGATGAAAGGAGACAATTAGACAAGCTAACAGCTATTCGGGAAATATTTACTGTGTTTGTACGCAACTACCACAAATCTTACATCCTTGGAGAAAATGTTACAGTAGACAAGAAGCTGGAAGGATTCTGTGGAAGGTACAGTTTTTGCCAATATGTATCAATCAAAACAAACGAGTATGGATTCTTGAGTGTGCGTTCTTAAGTATTTTACCTGTACAATTTGGAAATATACGCTGTGTTGCAACCAGAAGGATTTACCAACTGAGCAATAAACATTTTGATGTTGTTCTGTGACTGGGTAAACCTAAATATCAGTAAGGTCGAAATGTGAAAGCGGACAACTGGTTTACTAGTACTGGAATGATAATAGAGCTATGAAGGGAGAATTTTTCTTTTGTTGGCATGATGAAGAAAGACAAGCGTGGAGATTTGTCTAGAGTTTGCTATCAGTAAAAGAAGGGCTGCCCACATTTCCTTTTTTGGCTTCCACAAGACTGAACTCTAGTTTCCTCCGTACCGAAAAAGGGGAAGTGAGTGATCCAGGCATCACGTTTGCATGAAGATAATTCGATAGATGCTGACATTGTAGATAAACGGAAGCCATCCACCGTAAATTTTAAAATAGTGTTAAGTGTGGTATTTTCACAGCGGATACGCCGAATACTTTCTACAACGCTGCAAGAAATGTGCGCCGCTGGTCAATGATTGTATTTTTGTAATGATCAGTACAGTTGGAATCTATGCACAAGTGATTTATTGTGGCAACAGTAAGACCTGTATCAGAAGGAAAGGGTTCCTGAATCAGCTTTGTTATACAATGTTGTTCTCTTCGCTAAATTCTGCATAACTATTGAAATTTTGTACAGAGAACTCTATAACTATGACTTATCTATCAAGAACTCTGAAAAATATACATATTTCCAAAAAAAAGGGTGCCAGCTTCACAGTAGGAGCTCTTATGGGGTTCTTAATTAAGTTGCAATTACCTCTTAACCTATTACCTGCACTAAAACATTCTACTAGGAATTTCGATAGAACTCTTCACGTGGTGTCCAGAACTGTCATCATAGCTGTTGTACGAATATATTTATATTTTCTGTAGAGAAAGTGTGTCCCACATTAAATCAATTTATCACAAACTATTATCGACATAGAAAAATGTTATTAGGATTTTCGATAGAGCTCTTGGGGTTCTGTTCGGAACTGTCCTCAGAACTGTTGTACAAGTTTAATTTTTGCGAAAATTGACAAAAAATGTTTTCGATAGAAAATTTTTTTCGAGTATTGTTGTTTTCTTCGCTAAATTCTGCAGAACTATTGAAATTTTGTACAAAGAACTCTATAACTATGGCATACCTGTCAAGAACTGTGAAAGAAATATACATTTCTGAAAAAAAGGGTGCCAACTTCACAGTAAGTGAAAAGATTTTCTCCTTAAATTGCAATTATCTCGTAAACTATTAGATGCACAAAAAAATGTTACTTGGGTTTTCGATAGAACTCTTGGAGTTCTGTTCAGAGCTGTGCTCAGAACTGTTGTACTTATTTACAATTTGCGAAAATTGACGAAGAATGCTTTCGATACGAAAATTTTTTCGAATATTGTTTTCGTCGCTAAATTCTGCAGAACTATTGAAATTTTGTACAAGGAACTCTAGAACTATGCCATATCTATCAAGAAATCTGAAAAAAGTATACATTTGTGAAAAAAAGGGTGCCAACTTCACAGTAAGTGAAAAGATTTTCTCCTTAAATTGTAATTATCTAGTAAGCTATTAGCTGCACAAAAAAATGTTACTTGGGTTTTCGATAGAACTCTTGGAGTTCTGTTCAGAACTGTGCTCAGAACTGTTGTACTTATTTACAATTTGCGAAAATTGACGAAGAGTGTTTTCGATACGAAAATTTTTTCGAACATTGTTTTCGTCGCAAAATTCTGCAGAACTATTGAAATTTTGTACAAAGAACTCTAGAACTATGCCATACCTATCAAGAAATCTGAAAAAAGTATACATTTGTGAAAAAAAGGGTGCCAACTTCACAGTAAGTGAAAAGATTTTCTCTTTAAATTGCAATTATCTCGTAAGCTATTAGCTGCACAAAAAAATGTTACTTGGGTTTTCGATAGAACTCTTGGAGTTCTGTTCAGAACTGTGCTCAGAACTGTTGTACTTATTTACAATTTGCGAAAATTGACAAAGAATGTTTTCGATACGAAAATTTTTTCGAACATTGTTTTCGTCGCTAAGTTCTGCAGAACTATTGAAATTTTGTACAAAGAACTCTAGAACTATGCCATATCTATCAAGAAATCTGAAAAAAGTATACATTTCTGAAAAAAAGGGTGCCAACTTCACAGTAAGTGAAAAGATTTTCTCCTTAAATTGCAATTATCTCGTAAACTATTAGCTGCACAAAAAAATGTTACTTGGGTTTTCGATAGAACTCTTGGAGTTCTGTTCAGAACTGTGCTCAGAACTGTTGTACTTATTTACAATTTGCGAAGATTGACGAAGAATGTTTTCGATACGAAAATTTTATCGAATATTGTTTTCGTCGCTAAATTCTGCAGAACTATCGAAATTTAGTACAAGGAACTCTAGAACTATGGCATATCTATCAAGAAATCTGAAAAAGTATACATTTCTGAAAAAAAGGGTGCCAACTTCACAGTAAGTGAAAAGATTTTCTCTTAAATTGCAATTATCTCGTAAACTATTAGCTGCACAAAAAAATGTTACTTGGATTTTCGAAAGAACTCTTGGAGCTCTGTTCAGAACTGTGCTCAGAACTCTTGTACTTATTTATATTTTGCGGAAATTGTCAGAGAATATTTTCGATACAAAAATTTTTTCGAGTATTGTTGTTTTCTTCGTTACATTTTGCAGAACTATTGAAATTTTGTGGAAAGAACTCTAGAACTATGGCACATCTAACAAGAACTGTGAAAAAAATGTATATTTCTCGAAAAAGGGGTGCTAACTTCACACGACTCCACCCCACGTGGCTTCGTGCAACTGCGCGTGTCGAGAGCCGCCGCGCACTTCAAGCACGCGACGGCGTTCTTGCACTCGCGCACAGTATGGCCCAGCTGCTGGCAATTGTAGCACTGCAGGCTCTTGCTGTTCTGCTGCGTGCGCTTGCGCTTTGGCTGCCGTTGGCGGCCGCCGTTGAACTCCATCGCATGGATGAGAGCTTCCAGTGCGGCGGCAATCTGCTTCCCTTTCCGTCCAGCCATGCTTCGGCCAGTGGCGTTGGCGTTCGCGGTGACGGTAACGATGTGAGCCGCAGCGAGTCGAGCAGCGGAGGTGGGTTATCTCGTCGTAGTTGACATGAAACAGAGAACAACATTATTTTAACAACGTCCAAAAACGTGTCCTGTCACGCATTGGCCATTTTAACATTTTTTAAATGTTCGGATAATAAGTTGCCGTCTCTTTATCTAAGAACAGATGATGAATGCAGCTAGCCGCTATCTCTGTGTAATGTCTTGTCTGTATAGACGTGTATCTGTTGCCTTTCAGATCACTTCACCTTCACACATAAATCTACACAGTAAAGTAAGGCCCTCCCCGTTTTTGGCTGATCCGTCATAAGACAGGCGAAAAATTTGACTAATGGAGGATTATTAGTATTATCTCTATTTTCATTTGCCTTCTCTCTTTCTCTCCTTTATCTATGTACAGTTTTTAATGTAAAATTTCATTACCTGAAATCAGCCAAATAGGATCTTTGGTGGAGTCCTTCGTCTTGGTAATCAGCGGCTGGCTTGCTGTAAGAGATCTTTACATTTATTATTACGGTTAAACACTGCAGTCAGTCGGGAGAATCAATCGTTTGGACAATTTGTTCCTTTTACGAAAGATTGCGAATTCCAGATGTGTACGAAGCCCTTTTGGACGATTAAACACAGACTCAGTGATTGCAGGTTCTCTTCGACACAGCTGAAACTTCCCCACTAATTACAGGGCCAACGTGATCATCAAATCATTCTGAAAAAACTCATTCGTTCATTCACTCCAGAACAAAAAAGTCACAAACCTTATTTATGGAGGAAATTGTGTATTAAATCCATCTCCATTACATGTCCAGATCTCCGGTGATTCCACGCCTTAATTATTTTCCGTTTACAGTCTCTTTCTCTTCGAACAAACCACTAGCGGCACAAATGTTAACTGGCTCCCTTTAGCGAGCAGGAAAGCAGAATGTGTATCCCTCAGAAACACGTCAATACGTCAACAGATACTCCAGAAGCTGTCCTAGTTACCACCCTAACAAACATGGAGAATGCATATATGCATCTCTGTTATTTCAAAGAATAAACGCACTAGAAAATACTTTGGCGTGGTCGAGCTGTCGCCGCATATATTACGAGAAAATCAGATCAGATAACTTTTCCAAAGTGAATGAATGTGGATGTTTGATTGAAAATGATTAATTGGTGCGTGGTAGAGGGTATTTTCTGTGGGGACATTACACGAGGTATAAAACTTTGTGCCGTGTAGTCATGAATGGTACATATCGAAGATGTTTCATTGAATGCCTCGCACACTGACACTTGTTAACGGCCCAGCATTGAGATCTGTAGCATTCGTCGTTGGTCCCGTTCATGTAGGATCTTTTTCCGGCCGCAGGAATGTCGCGGATTTAATGTCTTACCGAATTTCTGATATTAACGGTACACTCGTGCAATTGTCGTACGGAAAATCCACACTTCATCGCTACCTCGGAGATGCTGTGTCCCAACGCTCGTGCGACGACTATAACGCCACGTTCAAACTCACTTAAATCTTGATAACCTGCCGATGTAGCAGCAGTAACCCATGTAACAACTGCGCCAGACGGTTGTTGTCTTATACAGGCGCTGCCGACCACAGGGCCGCATTCTGCCTGTTTATATATCTTTGTATTTGAATACGCATACCTGTACCAGTTTCTTTGGTGCTTTGGTGTATATCTAATATAAGACATACACCACCCTCCAAATTTCCTACGCCAGTCACTACGCTGACAAACTTCAAAATAATAAAACTACAGTGGCAGTCTAGGAAACAGGTTGAGGAGAAACGACATGAATGTTTTAATAGTTCACACATTGAGCTACCCATTCGTTCCTGCACGAAAAGCACACGAAGCAGTAGCTACTTCTAAGAAAGGTGTAGGCAAGTAAGCACCATGATCAGTAGCCAAATAAATTTTAACTGTCTTATTGCTGTTTACAGTAGAGTCACATCAGCCCTTGTAGCATTCCTCCGGCACACAGAGATCCAGGTCTGATGTTAGGCAGTGTGCCCATGTGTAGAATAATAGAGTAATTTCGTTCTAACATCACATCTCTGAAGTACAGCCTTCTCACACTGTTAAGGCTAATATATGTGGCATCAGGGCACTCTCCTGTAGAACACTCTACGGAATGGCTGAATCTGATAAACACATTGATTCTTCTCGTTAGTATTTATGGAATAACGTTGTTTCTGAGAACCATCCGTAATTCGCTAATATTTATATTCACTGTGTGTGAGAACACAGTTCTTGATTGCTTCAATATGGAGCCTCTGTTTAATAAAGATATCACCTTTGTTGAAGTATGTGATACGAAAGCCCACGTAGCTTACAGGGGAAAATGCTCGAAATCCTGATTTCCATGCATCAATTTATTGGTGTCACTACGCGCCTGGTGAATTCTGAGTGCTGTGGAATCAGGACTTCTGCACCGTTTTTCATTTCTTCACATGAGGAGTTGTTCAGCCCATCACGTCACGTGAACTCATCAGTAAATCCTCATCAGCGGTTTAAAGAGGCGTTGCATAATCTGAAGTTCGGCGTTTGTTTCACATTGTGTGGTGTCCGTATCATAACACAATCCTTACAGCAAACTGTTAATGCTGACAGGTACGTCCAGAATGTTTTTAATGCGTGTGTAGATTAACTCGCAAAAGATCAGCGACCGTATGGCAGCTTTCAGCTAGATGCAGCAACAGCACACACCACCTTAACGACGTTGTCACCAGTCATGAAGTGTTCGGTAAGGAAAGCACAGTCAGCAGAGGCAGTGCAATCTCATGGCTACCTCGATCGCTGGATTTCACTCCCTGGGGTTTTCACCTATGTTGAAGAGTCAGCTGTACTCAAAGAATCCTCAGATACTGGATGAACTATATCAGAACTTTAAAACGCGATTGCGGCTATCCCTCAAGCATAGCAACTAATCTTGGATCACTGTTTCGTAAGAAAAAGTCACCTCACTGCATCAGCGTCAAAGGTAGCCATTTCTAGAATGTTGTGTTGTGACGATTAACAAGTTGTCTGTCAGGCCTACTGTAGATATTTTCCTGGACAACTTTATGTTGTGCACTCCTTATAAGTGTACTGAACCTGGGGCCAGAACGTTTCCCAATTGCAAATTGCCCGTATTCGAAGAAAGAGTGGGCGAATACGTGCTGTGTTACTGGGAGCACTCGCTCCTGGCTAGAGGTCGCTCGACTAGTTTGGCTGCTGCATAAATTCCGAGAAGGTTGTTTCCATGAGCTTTTGAGGGAGGCAGCTTGTAGGATGCACGGTTTAAGACACTGCAGGAATCTGTAAAGTAATATTACACAAGAAATTTAATTTTTGCATTTCCTACATATATACATAACTACCACTTGATGAGTACGGTCACACGCTACTGTTGTCTAGTAATCGATGCGTTTCCTTGCCTCTGAAATTCAACTACCGGAGAAAAGTTTTGCACAATTGTCTTCACTTGCATTTTAAGTATTTTGTGTAAGAAAGCTGCCTCCCATTGCTTTCATATTGGCTTTCAGGACGTTCCTATACAGCCGACCGGATGGTAGATAAATACCATCGAGTCGGCTGTATAGGAACGCCCTGAAAGCCAATATGAAAGCAATGGGAGGCATCTTTCGACGGCGGGGAAGTAAGGACCACATAACACCCAGTTCGCAAGCAAACGAAATCTCCGACTAGGCTTAGAATAGAACCCGGGGCTCTTGAGTTAGGAATCGGCTGTGCTGACCCCGCAGATACCGAATGAGACATCCATTATCATTTTGATCACAGCCACACATGTCATGGAGGTGAAAGTAAACGAGTGTTTTCGGAGCAGCGTTTTGTCCACTGTGAACAGCACGTGGACTTAACGGACTCTTCCCATATGCTGCGAAGGGTCATTCAAGCTTACACCGCGAGCGCATTGTCGTTACATGGCAACAAGTGTTGTCAACAACGGACTTTTCCCGGCGAATTGGTGTATCCTACATGGCCGTCAATCGAACGCTCGACTGCAATCGTGAGCATTGCCTCGCAGAGGTCGTCCCTGGTCAGCACTTGCTGTAGGCTACACGCCAGTTACTGCCACTACGTATCCATCACGGAGAATAGTACTAACCACGTGGTACAGCGACGCATGACGAAATGGGATAGGGAACGCAATGATTGCGTCGGGTTGCCTTAGGTGTCTGGTTGGTTGGTTGATTCTGGGGAGGGGACCAAACAGCAAGGTAATCTTTCTCTTCGGATTAGGGAAGGAAGTCGACCATGTCATTTCAAAGGAACCATCCCGGAATTCGCCGAAAGCGATTTAGGGAAACCATAGAAAACCTAAATCACGATGGCCGAGCGCGGGTTTGAACCGTCGTCCTCCAGAATGCGAGTTCAGAGTGCTTACCACTGCGCCACCTCGCTGTCATGCATAATTTAAAGACTGTGCAGTATCAGACAGGATCGCCCAACTCATGTCCAGCTCTAGTAGTAAATATATCTGTGAAGTTTTCAAGGCAGTCATGAAAGATCACAGCGTGCCCATCTCGCGAATACCATCGCCTAGGAGCTAGGAATCACCTTAGAATAATCTATGTTGTCAGATGACGTGAACCTGATTGAGCGCTTGCCCAGAAACGAAAGAAGTTGGGGACTGGAAGGAGTTTGTTGCGCTTCGACATGAGAAATGTCCCCATACACTGGTTGACCTTAGAAGGGCTATCGTCGAAGAGTAGGACAGCCTCGAGTAGCAACGGCTGCATCATGCTGCAACAACTCATGGGGGATCCAAACACGTCACGGTGTATGGCGAGCAACATAGGGGATGCTATGCAGCAGACTGATTTCATACATGTGTAAAGTTTTAAACTTTCAGACGGTCTTAATTTTGGTTTTCTAATTATTTCACTGTGAGACGATCCGTTAGTATCATAAGCCTTATTATGTCATTCCTTGTTCTCCTGTAGTCTAAGCCCATACATTTTCAGCAATAAGAGGATGTTACAAAACTTTTTACACTAGTTCAGCTTGTCTCTAATTTTGAAATATAATCTGCAACAGTAATTATCCCAAGCTGGGGTATTTGTGGTCATGTAAGAGTAACATGGGTGCCAGTCCTTCAGAAAGGTAATGAGGGTGCTCCAAAGGTATTCTCAATTGTTTATATCTCTCTAGTCGTGAATTCTCAAAGGCCATAAGAGCTTCCCGGAAAGATAGCCGTACTGTTTGATTGCTATAACCGTTTGCTGTTTCTAATGAAACCGTGAATGAGTTGACGTTTATCTTTTCGCATTCTGACGTCGTAAATGCGCTCATAAGCTATCTTCCCCTTACGGTCGCGCTTCCCCATCAAATGGCAGTTACGTGGGCTGCTTCGTAATAAAATCCACCCGTCTCATTTAGCTTCCTTGACGCAATAGTGTTCGTCCCGTAACTGGGTACAGTGTCTGGCTAGCAACTGCTTGCTTCGCAACGGTGCAGTAGGCTGCTACGGCGGGGAACTGTCTCAGTTCGTTGTAGGATAACCGATCTGATTTGATATACGGCATACAAGTATTATTCATTTATAACGATCATCTACATCTACATCCATACTTCGCAAACCACCTGACAGTGTGTGGCGGAGGGTACTTTGAGTACCTCTATCGGTTCTCCCTTCTATTCCAGTCTCGTAATGTTCGTGGAAGGAAAGGTTGTCGGTATGCCTCTGTGTGGGCTCTAATCTCCCTGATTTTATCCTCACGGTCTCTTCCCGAGATATGCGTAGGAGGGAACAATATACTGTTTGACTCCTCGGTGAAGGTATGTTCTCGAAACTTCGACAAAATCCCGTACCGAGCTACTGAGCATCTCTCCTGCAAAGTCTTCCACTGGAGTTTATCTGTCTTCTCCGTAACGCTTTCACGATTACTAAATGATCCTGTAACGAAGCGCGCTGCTCTCCATTCGATCATTTCTGTCTCTTCTATCAACCCTATCTGGTAGAGATCCCACACTGCTGAGCAATATTCAAGCAATGGGCGAACAAGTGTACTGTAACCTACTTCCTTTGTTTTCGGATTGCAGTTCCTTAGAACTCTTCCAATGGATCTCAGTCTGGCATCTGGTTTACCGACGATCAACTTTATATGATCATTCCATTTTAAATCACTCCTAATGCCTACAAGCAGGTATTAATTAAATACTTCCAGTTGCTGACCTGCTATATTGTAACTAAATGATAAAGGATCTTTCTTTCTATGTATTCGCAGTACATTACACTTGTCTACATCGAGATTCAATAGCCATTACCTGCACCATGCGTCAATTCGTTGCAGATCCTTCTGCATCTCAGTACAGTTTTCCATTGTTACAACCTCTCGATATACCACAGCATCATCCGCAAAAAGCCTCAGTGAATTTCCGATGTTATCCACAATGTCATTTATGTATATTGTGAATAGCAACGGTCCTACTACACTCCCTGCGGCACACCTGAAATCACTCTTACTTAGGAAGACTTCTCTCCATTGAGAATGACATGCTGCGTTCTGTTATCTAGGAACTCTTCAATCCAATCACACAATTGGTCTGATAGTCCGTATGCTCTTCATTAAATGACTGTGGGGAACTGTATCGATCGCTTTGCGCAAGACAAGAAACACCCCATCTAGCTAGGAACCCGTGTCTATGGCCCTCTGAGTCTCGTGGACGAATAGCACGAGCTGGGTCTCACACGATCGTCTTTTTCGAATCCCATGCTGATTCCTACAGAGTAGATTTCAAGTCTCCAGAAAAGTTATTATGCTCGAACATTATACGTGTTCCAAAATTCTACAACTGATCGACATTAGAGATATAGGTCAAGAGTTCTGCACATCTGTTCGATGTCCCTCCTTGAAAACGGGGATGACCTGTGCCCTTTTCCAATCCTTTGAAACGCTACGCTGTTCTAGAGACCTACGGTACACCGCTGCAAGAAGGGGAACAAGTTCCTTCGGGTACTCTGTGTATAATCTAACTGGTATCCCATCAGGTCCAGCGGCCTTTCCTCTTTTGAGCGATTTTAATTGTTTCTCTACCCCTCTATCGTCTGCTTCGATATCTACCATTTCGTCATCTGTGCGACAATTTAGAGGGAACTACAGTGCAGTCTTCCTCTGTGAAACAGCTTTGGAAAAAGACATTTAGTATTTCGGCCTTTAGTATGTCATCCTCTGTTTAAGTACCATTTTGGCACAGAGTGTCTGGGCATTTTGTTTTGATCAATCTACCGCTTTGACATAAGACCAAAATTTCTTAGGATATTCTGCCAAGTCAGTACATAGAACTTTACTTTCGAATTCATTGAATGCCTCTCGCACAGCCCTCCTCACTCTACATTTCGCTTCGCGTAATTTTAGTTTGTCTGCAAGGCTTTGGCTATGTTTGTGTTTGCTGTGAAGTTCCCTTTGCTTCCGCAGCAGTTTTCTAACTCGGTTGTTGTACCACGGTGGCCCTTCTCCATCTCTTACGACCTTGCTTGACACATATTCATCTAATGCATATTGTACGATGGTTTTGAACTTGGTCCACTGATCCTCAACACTATCTGTACTTGAGACAAAACTTTTGTGTTGAGCCGTCAAGTACTCTGAAATCGGCTTTTTGTCGCTTATGCTAAACAGAATAATCTTCCTACCTTTTTTAATATTTCTATTTACGGCTGAAATCATCGATGCAGTAACCGCTTTATGATCGCTGATACTCTAGTCTCACGGTTACCCTGCATAATTTACTGCCCGGGTTTATGTGACCATTTTGGTAGATCAGCTCCATCCCTTAGTACAATGTTTGTTCCCCAGTGTTGCAGCCGTGTTCCGGGACGACAGGGCCCCCATCCAGGCAGCTTGTATCATTTGTAAGTAGGTTCTGCGTTAAATTCTCTAAGTTATTTCACTCATTGTAGGAAAGACTAAAGTAGTGTGTGTAACACAGAAAAAACAAGTACATGGCTGCTCATGAACCACTAGTAGAGTGGTCGGTGTGTTTTGCGCGGTACATTATCAGGAGTAGCATGTGACTCATCCAGTGTTTTCGGTGCTTTTTATCTTTTAATTTTTTAATTCCTTGCGTGTTTAACACAGACCTTGTCTTACATCTTAGAACTTTGCAGTGTCCATTTACAGCATCGGTGGCACGACTGTCGTTTGTTTTGAACAGCGAGCGAACTGTTCTGACAGCGCAGTTAGCAATCGATAAAGCAGATGGTTACTCAGTGTCTGCCAGGGTGCTGTGAAACAGTGTCAGCGACGGGCTCAGTCATTTACAGCAGTTTGGGTTTCTGTTCTTAACAACTCTGATAGGACAAATCCTTACATAAAAGAGAACAGGAACATTTTTATATGCTATTGCTTCCGATTTTAGCAGTAGCAAGAAACAGTGTGCCTGTATGCTTCGGTTGGACTCAGGAGAAGCTGGCCGCAGTTCGTAAACACCTGAAGACATTGTTGGCCACTATCAGCTGCCTGCAGGCTGGTGACGCGGGGTGTCGCAGTGGTGGGATCTCTGGCATGTCGCAAGGAACACCCTAAGCGTCGCTTGTTTCGCTCACGGGATCTGCTGGCGATTAGTGTATCAGATGCAGCTGAACCACACTCACTGCTTCGTGAGTAGAGTGTTCTAATGTGGTTGCATCGCTTGAGGCAGTCAATGTGGGGCCTAGCAGTCTGGCCTTACCCATTCATCCCGGAAGGGTCGAAGCAGACGTACAGGTGGAAGGTATAGCCAGTTATCTGGTGTTTCAGTTTTAGGTTCTGTGACGTCCCCTCTCCCCTTTGTTGTCGCTGTTGATGTTGAGCTGCTACTGCTACAGCTCGGTCGGTGGAATGGAGACGCGACGCTCAGTGATGGTTGTCCCCGTCGGATAACGTGGAACAGCACCTGAAAACCTCTAAAGAAAATTGTTCCTCGCGTAATGTATGAAAGTCCGTTTGCGAGTCCGCACAGTCTTCTCAGCGGTGCGAACTGCTGGTTTTAATTGTCTGTTTTGGTTTTATGACGATTTGCTATGCCCGGTTAGTTACCTATTGCAGTAATGAGTGAATTATTCATCCCCGGCGTCGTTTCGCACCACTTAAGCGAGGAAAAATTCATTAGCGGTTCAGTATCAGTAGTTGTTGTTACGTTGCTAGGCAGAATTGTCCACTACGGCACGACGCAAATCCAGCGATAATCTATAATGCTATCTTCCTTTCGTGCGTCGCAATATTATTTCGTCAGAACACTCCTTTCAATACTCAATGTTCATCAAGTCACTCTTTCAGTTAAAATGTTCACAGTTAATTCATTTTGATCACACAGTTCAATTAGTGATTGAGCCAACTCGTGAGATTTCTTTTGTGTTAGCAGAAGAGCCAACACCGTGTTACGAGTGGAGGCCGAAATGAATGCGTTTTAGCTCACGCAGGCTGGCATGAGGAGGGATGAACTATACTGCCGTGAGGCCTGGAACATGACAAGGAATGAGAATTCAGAAAGCGGACGTAATTAGTTTGATACTTAACTTTAGTCCATTAATGATGAACGACACTCTTGACGGTACATGATTCAAAATATTATCTGTTCAGAATACGTTCTTGAAGATAGTTCTTATAGTAACTGAATATGGCGCCTTGCTAGGTCGTAGCAAATGACGTAGCTGAAGGCTATGCTAAACTGTCGTCTCGGCAAATGAGAGCGTATGTAGACAGTGAACCGTCGCTAGCAAAGTCGGCTGTACAACTGGGGCGAGTGCTAGGGAGTCTCTCTAGACTAGACCTGCCGTGTGGCGGCGCTCGGTCTGCAATCACTGATAGTGGCAACACGCCGGTCAGACGTATACTAACGGACCGCGGCCGATTTAGAGGCTACAACCTAGCAAGTGTGGTGTCTGGCGGTGACACCACAATTTCGAATACTGACGAACAATTTTTATTGTTCCTTCTTAGCAGTTAGTTTATAATCGTCACATCACACGCACACTGATGGATCAGACCACTTACGATTCATTTCATTTCGGTGATCGTTACAATTACGACAATCGGCGTATTTGTGTTATCTTCTTGTGGTCGTATTAATGTTTCCTACTAGAGGCTAATCAGGAATTGCAGTCTTCGATACTATGTCCATTCTTCGTTGCAACTGTTGGCTTTGATGAAAGTTGAGTCCAACAATAATATCTACATCTACATCTACATCTACATCAACATGATTACTCTACAATTCACATTTAAGTGTTTGGCAGAGGGTTCATCGAACCACAATCATACTCTCTCTCTACCACTCCACTCCCGAAAAGCGCGCGGGAAAATCGAACACCTAAACCTTTCTCTTCGAGCTCTGATTTCTCTTATTTTATTTTGATGATCACTCCTACCTATGTAGGTTGTGCTCAACAAAATTTTTTCGCATTCCGAAGAGAAAGTTGGTGACTGGAATTTCGTAAATAGATCTCGCCGCGACGAAAAACATCTTTGCTTTAATGACTTCCATCCCAACTCGCGCATCAAATCTGCCACACTCTCTCCCCTATTACGTGACAATACAAAACGAGCTGCCCTTTCTTGCACCCTTTCGATGTCCTCCGTCAATCCCACCTGGTAAGGATCCCACACCGCGCAGCAATATTCTAACAGAGGGCGAACAAGTGTAGTGTAAGCTGCGTCTTTAGTAGACTTGTTGCATCTTCTAAGTGTCCTGCCTATGAAACGCAACCTTTGGCTCGCCTTCTCCACAATATTATCTATGTGGTCGTGGGAAATGAAGTTGTTCGTAATTTTAATACCCAGGTACTTAGTTGAATTGACAGCCTTGAGAATTGTACTATTTACCGAGTATTCGAATTCCAACGGATTTCTTTTGGATCTGATGTGGATCACCTCACACTTTTCGTTATTTTGCGTCAACTGCCACCTGCCACACCATACAGCAATCTTTTCTAAATCGATTTGCAGCTGATACTGATCTTCGGATTTACCAGACGGTAAATTATACCATCATCTGCAAACAACCAGAGAGAGCTGCTCAGATTGTCACCCAGGTCATTTATATAGATCAGGAGCAGCAGAGGTCCCAGGACGCTTCTCTGGGGAACACCTGATATCACTTCAGTTTTACTCGTTGATTTGCCGTCTATTACTACGAACTGCGACCTTCCTGACAGGAAATCACGAATCCAGTCACACAACTGAGACGATACCCCATAGGCCCGCAGCTTGATTAGAAGTCGCTTGTGAGGAACGGTGTCAAAAGCTTTCCGGAAATCTAGAAATACGGAATCAACTTGAGATCTCCTGTCGATGGCGGCCATTACTTCGTGCGAATAAAGAGCTAGCTGCGTTGCACAAGAACGATGTTTTCTGAAACCATGCTGATTACGCATCAATAGATCGTTCCTTTCGAGGTGATTCATAATGTTTGAATACAGTATATGCTCCAAAACCCTACTGCAAACCGACGTCAATGATATAGGTCTGTTGTTCGATGGATTACTCCTACTACCCTTCTTTTCCAATCTGTACGTACAGATCTACCGGTGAGCAAACGGTTGTATATGATTGCTAAGTAGGGAGCTATTATATCAGCGTAATCTGAAAGGAACCTAATCGGTATACAATCTGGACCTGAAGACTTGCCCGTATCAAGCGATTTGAGTTGCTTCGCAACCCCTAAGGTATCTACTACTAAGAAACTCATGCTAGCAGCTGTTCATGTTTCAAATTCTGGAATATTTCATTCGTCTTCCCTGGTGAAGGAATTTCGGAAAACTGCGTTCAATAACTCCGCTATAGCGGCACAGTCGTCGATAACAGTACCATCGGCACTGCAGAGCGAAGGTATTGACTGCGTCTTGCCGATTGTGTACTTTACATAGGAACGGAATTTCTTCGGATTTTCTACCACATTTCGAGACAATGTTACTGTTGTGGTTGGCAGGAGAGCCAACACCGTGTTACTAGAGGAAGCCGAAAGGCACGCGTTTTAGCTCACGCAGGCCGTCGTGAGGTCTGGAACAGGACAAGGAAATTAGAATTTAGAAAAAACGGACGTAGCTGGTGGAACACTTAACTTTAATCCATTCACCGTGAACGTCGCTCTTCACGGTACATGATTCAGTATCAATAGTAACTGGTAATGGCGCCTTGCTAGGTCGTAGCAAATGACGTAGCTGAAGGCTAAGCTAACTATCGTCTCGGCAAATGAAAGCGTATTTTGTCAGTGAACCATCGCTAGCAAAGTTGGTTGTACAACTGGGGCGAGTGCTAGAAAGTCTCTCTAGACCTGCCGTGTGGCGGCACTCGGTCGGTAATCACAGATAGTGGCGACACGCGGGTCCGAAATATACTAACGGACCGCGGCCCGATTTAAAGGCTACCACCTAGCAAGTGTGGTGTCTGGCGGTGACACCACATTCCTCCCCCGCAAACCGGCGCACGGTTGTGGCATAAGGCTTCCGCCCGCCGTGGGGAGGACCCCATGTTGACGTATACGACGAGGTGGGGAGCCTAACAACAGGCGAGGCAGTGCCACCCGCACCCTGCCATTCGGATCGCGGGGAGCTAGGAAACACCTGAAAACCTGCTCCAGGGCGCACGCCAGCATGCGGTGTATGCGCCCGCAGAGACACAGGAGGGGCCGAAGGGTCGACCTCCATCGAGCCGGGGCACCCGACGGGCGAAGACGACACATGGTCCGGAGCGGGAAAGAGTTCCATGTCGGAGGACAACTGGTCACGGGAAGCGATCGGCGGCGCGTGACCCAGGGAAGCGCCCGGCGGTTGCAGCGACACGTCCACTGCGGGCGTCGCCGGCGGGAGAACAGGCGGCGGCGGCGGCGGCGGCGGCGGCGGCGGCAGCGGCAGCGGCGGAGCGTCACCATGGGGCAAAATGGAAGGCAGCGTCGGTAACACCTGGGGCCGAGGCGAGCCAGTTGATGGGTCCCCAGGGCGCTGACCGGACGGCACCGTCGCTGAAAGCAGACGGGGAGCGGCAGATCCCGCGCGACGACAGAGGCACAGCTGATTGCGATGCCGACGCACCTCACCAGAGGCCCCCAAAACCAGAAACATAGCGCGGCCGAGGCAGCGAAGAATGCGCCCTTCGAGCCAACGCCCTGAGCCTCGGAAGTGGCGGTAGTAGACAACGTCGCCTGGGGAAAAAACAGGTGTCTGCCGCTGCACAGGAACCTGATGCGGCGGATGTAGCAAAGAAATCAAGTTTCGATGAGGGCGACCGTGGAGCAACTCAGCCGGCGAGCGACCATCTCGGGGCTGAGAGCGATACGAGGACAAGAAGAGCAATAACGCGTCCTCCCGAGAATGCGACTCTTTCAACTTCAACATAATCAACATCTGTGACTAGAAAGTCCTGACCAGTCGTTCAGCGGCACCGTTTGACTGTGGCGAAAACGGCGCGGACGTCAGATGTTGAATACCACTGGCCTTGCAAAATGACTGAAATTCTGCGGACATGAATTGTGGGCCATTGTCGGAAACAATAGTCTGTGGCTGTGGAAGACCATCAATGCAAAAGATAGCAGATAACGCGTCGATGGTGGCAGATGACGTCGTGGAAGACGTCCAGACAACAAAAGGAAAATTACTGAATGAATCTACCACAACCAACCATCGAGCATTCCAGAATGGACCAGCAAGTTCGATGTTTAAGCATTGCCAAGGGGAAGTGGCCTTTGGCCATGCAAAGAATGTCCGCGTTGGTGCGGATTGTTGTTCGGCACACACCATGCAAGAAGAGCGCATATTCGTAATCGCGGCATCGATTCCGAACCAAGTACAGTGCTGACGAGCAAGTTGTTTCGTTATCACTGTACCCCAATGTCCTTGGTGGAGAAGCTGTAAGACAGAGGACTGTAACGAACGTGGGACCACGACCCTGGACTGATCATTATCAGAACGCAACAGCAAAACACCACGTCGTACAAAAAGTCTCTCCTGGTGAGCAAAAAATCGGCGAACCAACGGATCCCTTATCAGTGACTTTGACAAGGGCCATTGCGTAGCAACAAAACGCAGAACGGTAGCAAGGACAGGGTCGGCAGCTGTGGCTGTAGCTACACGACGAAATTCAATCGGAAACGATTCGACCACATCATCGGTTTCCGAATCAATAAACATGCAAGCAAGTTCGGAGGAATCGAATGCTCTATCCTCATCAGCACGCAAATGGGACAACGTATCGGCGTTTCCGTGCTTAGCAGTAGACCGATACAAGATATCGTAGCGGTTCAGCGAGAGGAAAATAGACCAGCGAATGAATTTCTGCACTGTACGTGGAGGTACAGGCTTGGTCGGATGAAAAAGCGATGTCAAAGGTTTGTGGTCTGTGAGGATGGTAAAGTGACGACCATACAAGAAATCATGAAACTTTGTAACACCATATACGAGAGCCAATGCTTCTTTCTCGATCTGTGAATAATTTCGTTGCGCAGACGAGAGCAATTTGGACGCAAAGGCAATAGGGTGATCGTGCGAACCATCTTTGTGCGCAAGCACAGCACCGATCCCGAAATCCGATGCATCCACAATCAAGAAAAGGGGCTTCAGGGATCGAATGGCGTAAGGCAAGTATTGGAAAGCAATGCCGATTTCAACTGGCGAAAGGCGCGTTCGCATTCCGTCGTCCAGACGAATGGAACACCTTTACGGCGTAAGCGATGAAGCGGAGCTGAAATGGAAGAGACATGCGGCACGTATCTGTGATAATAGTTAATTTTTCCCAGCAGACTCTGTAGCAGCTTCAAAGTCTGCGGCGAAGGCAAGTCTTGTATGGCACGGAGGTGCTCGGGACTGGGATGCATGCCTTGGGCATTGAGTACATGTCCCAGGTAGGGCAAGTCACGAGCAAAAAACACACATTTGTCCTACTGCAAGCGAAGACCATTTTGTCGCAAGACCTGAAATAATGTTCTGAGATTGGCTAAATGTTCTTCTTCCGTCTTTCCGGAGATCACAATATCGTCGAGATAGTTTGCTGCAGTAGGGACCGACGCACAAACAGTTTGTAGATATTGCTGAAACAATGCAGGGGCGGATGCACCCCCGAATGGCAGTCGTTTGAATCGGTACAAACCAAGGTGCGTGTCAACCACCAAGATGCACTGGGATTCTTCGTCCACCGGTATTTGCAAGTACGCATCTGGTAGGTCCAACTTTGAAAAATATTTACCCGGGCACAGTTTGTCAAAAAGATCTTCCGGCCGGGGTAAAGGAGAAGTTGCAATCACTAGTTGTGGATTCATTGTTGCCTTGAAGTCCACACAAAGTCTCAATTTTCCCGAAGGTTTTGGCAAAATTACTAAGGGTGATTCCCAGAGAGAAGCCTGTACACATTCAATTACACGTTGTGATTCCAAAACGTGTAATGTTTTTACAACCTCATTACGCAATGCATGGGGAAAATTGCGCGCTCTGAAAACTTTCAGTTGCTCGTTTACTTTCATTTCCAAATGTGCTGTATATTTCTTAGCGCAACCAAGGCCCGGTGCAAAAATGTCTGCAAATTCTTCACATAGATGAGAAACACTTTGCCATTAATGTCCAAGTCCACAAAAAGTTTATTGCCCTGCTGTCGACAAGAGTGACTGTCTCATGCAACGTGAACTGACACTTGTACAAAATCACTTGCGGCTTGACGGGAGTTCCGGCGACGTCGACGCACACTATTTGTGGGACGAACACAGTCACTGTTAGAGAGAGTGGCACTGGGCGGAGTGGAATGGACTATATGAATTTCCATGGGCGAAGTTTCACCAGCCTGAGTATCCCTGGTTCGATTCCGATTCCGGCCCGAAGCAAAGGGCCTGGAATGATTTTGAGTTTCTGATCTGAGCTTTTTCTGGCAAACACGTTGAACATGTCCTTTTTTATTACAGTAAAAGCAAATAGCTTGGCATGACAGGCAATTCTCACGCGAATGTCGAGCAGCACACCGCGGACATGATTTTAGCACTGCATTTGCTTGCCGGTGCGGTGCACGTGGCTGAGAGCCTGGTGGCAGCGGCGCGGCCGGGCGCGAGGGCTGTTTACTGTTCCGTGCAGCTCGCCCGGCGGGCCGGTTAACCTGACACACAGGTGGCGAAGTTTCAAATGATTACTGAGCAAAGTCAAGTGTGTCCTGCTGATCCAATATGTCACATTTTGTACGAAAGAAGGTATACCGTTTGGCAACTACATTGACTGATTCTTTGAAATATGCATCTAATGCAGACAAAATTTCGTCGTAGCACAGTGTTGCTACGTCGCATCAGGGAAATAATTTGACTATCACACGGTACATTCGTACGTCGACTGAAGACAACAAAAATGGCTGCCGCTCGTTAGCTTGAATTCAGTAGGCGGCTAGATGGAATCCAAATTGGCGTGACCACTCCATCCAGCTGTCCAGTGCAGCATCAAAAGGACGAAAACTTGTGCAACTGCGTGTTGTGGCTGCGTTAGCGGTGGGGCGGCGGCTGCCGCATCATTTTGCATTGCACGTTGACCCTGGACGAGCTGTCCCAGGGCATCGAGTAAGGCCTGCATCTGCAGATTCTGCAAGCGATAAAATTCAGACAGTACATCTGGAGATGGTGGCGAAGCCATTACACAATTAAATCAGGGCAGTATAGTTAAGAACGCGGTATTGCCTCGTCGCCAATGTTGCTGTTGGTAGGAGAGCCAACACTGCGTTACTAGAGGAAGCCAAAAGGCACGCGTTTTAGCTCACGCAGGCAGGTGTGAGGTCTGGAACAGGACAAGAAAACTAGAATTTAGGAAAAACGGACGTAGCTGGTGGAATACTTAACTTTAAACCATTCATGCTGAACGTCGCTCTTCATGGTACATGATTCAGTATCAATAGTAACTGGTAATGGCGCCTTGCTAGGTCGTAGCAAATGATGTAGCTGAAGGCTATGCTAATTATCGTCTCGGCAAATGAGAGCGTATTTTGTCAGTGAACCATCGCTAGCAAAGTCGGTTGTACAACTGGGGTGAGTGCTAGAAAGTCACTCTAGACCTGCCATGTGGCGGCGCTCGGTCTGCAATCACTGATAGTGGCGACACGTGGGTCTGACGTATACTAACGGTCCGTGGCCGATTTAAAGGCTACTACCTAGCAAGTGTGGTGTCTGACGGTGACACCACAGTTTCGTTGTGGAACCTGTTAAAGGCATCTCTCATTGAAGTCCGTGCCAAATTTCGCGCGTCTGTAAATTTTAGCCAATCCTCGGGATTTCGCGTTCTTCTAAACTTCGCATGCTTTTTCCGTTGCCTCTGCAACAGCGTTCGGACCTGTTTTGTGTACCATTGGGGATCAGTTCCATCTTTTACCAATTTATTAGGTATGAATCTCTCAATTGCTGTTGTTACTATATATTTGAATTTGAGCCACATCTCGTCTACATTTGCATAGTTAGTTCGGAAGGAATGGAGATTGTCTCTTAGGAAGGCTTCTAGTGACACTTTATTCGCTTTTTTAAATAAAATTATTTTGCGTTTGTTTCTGGTTGATTTGGAAAAAACGGTATTGAGCCTAGCTACAACGACCTTGTCATCACTAATCCCTGTATCAGTCATGACGCTCTCTATTAGCTCTGGATTGTTTGTGGCTAAGAGGTCAAGTGTGTTTTCGCAACCATTTACAATTCGCGTGGGTTCGTGGACTAACTGCTCGAAATAATTTTCGGAGAAAGCATTTAAGATAATCTCTGATGATATTTTCTGCCTACCACCGGTTTTGAAGAAGTATTTTTGCCAACATATCGAGGGAAGGTTGAAGTCCCCACCAACTATAACCGTATGAGTGGGGTATTTATTTGTTACGAGACTCAAATTTTCTCTGAACTGTTCAGGAACTATATCATCGGAGTCTGGGGTCGGTAGAAGGAGCCAATTATTAACTTAGTTCGGATGCTAAGTAGAACCTCCGCCCATACCAATTCGCATGGAGTATCTACTTCGTCTTCACTACATGATAAACCACTACTGACAGACACAAACACTCCATCACCAATTCTGCCTAATCTATCTTTCCGGAACACCGTCTGAGACTTCGTAAAAATTTCTGCAGGACTTATTTCAGGCTTTAGCCAGCTTTCTGTACCTATAACAATTCCGACTGTTCCTTGATCCAAGCACGTCCTGTATTTGCCACGCACCCTTTAAGATTGCAGCCCACCCCGTACTTTCCCGAGACCTTCTAACCTAAAAAACTGCCCAGTCCACGCCACACAGCCTCCGCTACCCGTGTAGCCGCCAGCTGACTGTAGTGAACACCTGACCTATTCAGCGGAACCCGAAAACCCACCACCCTATGGCGCAAGTCAAGGAATCTGCAGCCAACACGGTCGAAAAACCGTCTGAGCCTCTGATTCAGACCCTCCACCCGGCTCTGCACCAAAGGTCCGCAGTCGGTTCTGTCAACGATGCTGCAGATGGTGAGCTCTGCCTTCATCTCGTAAGCAAGACCGGCAGCCTTCACCAAATCAGATAGCCGCTGGAATCCAGAGAGGATTTCCTCAGATCCAAAGCGACTCACGCCATTAGTGCCGACATGTGCCACCACCTGCAGCTGGCTGCACCCTGTGCTCTTCATGGCATCCTGAAGGACCCTTTCCACATCAGGAATGACTCCACCCGGAATGCACACGGAGTGCACACTGGATTTATTCCCCTCCTTAGCCGTCATACCCCTAAGGCGCCCCATTACGCGCCTAACTTTGGAGCTCCCAACTACCAATAAGCCCACCCTCTGCGATTGCCCGGACCTTGAAGGCTGAGAGTCATCCTCTGAAGCAGGGCAGGCAGCTGCATCTGGCTCAGCCAGAGACAGTACCTGAAACCTGTTTGTCAGACGCACCGCGGAGGCTTTCAGATCAATAATTAAAGTTCATTAACTTGTCGTATACTATTAGAATATCACTTCCTTTCAAGTTCTCAAGTCAGAATAACTGAGAACAAAGTCCGCGCATCTCTATCACTTTTTTTGAATAGAAACAATCTCGTAGCGTTCCGTTTGTAGTACTATAATAACAAGCGGCGCTCTCTCACGACTTGATAGCATGCAAGCCAGCAAGCGACTAACATTTCCATGATTGAGCACTGTAGGCGCATTGAATTTGCTTTTCGCCGCGTTTGCAACTCTCTTTCACAATGAATGTTATGCCTGACCGACATATTACTTTGGATCTAACTTTCGTCGTACTGATTTGCAGTGATTACTGAGATGTTTGATACCTAATTAAAAATAAGTCAACTTGTGAGTCATGTTAGCACCAGTGACACCAATCACCATGGTTCTGATGCTACCCTATCTCCATGCAGGCGGCTCGCGAAAGCTGCTGGCTCGTGAAGGCTGCTGCCCTTGCTGGAGGCTGGATGCAAACAGAGCTTACTGTTTAACGTCTCGAATCCAGAAACAATAGGAGTCCTTTTGTTTGGAGCGGGCAGTTAGGCCTCCGTCGACTCTGTGATGGGCTTGGCTGCAAATTTTTGAACTTGCGTTATGGCGTGGAGAAATGTAGGACTCCTCTTGATAAGTCAGGGGTGCACCACACAAAGGAAGCAACTACTCGCGTAACAGAGCAGTTGCGCGATGCACATTACGCTGTGTGATAGTTTGAGGCCCTGTGGCTAACGTTCGCCAGTAGATACTCAGAGATTAAGCTACACCGCGTACGGTGTAAAGATGTTTAGCATCTCAAAATTGCAACAGTTAATTTCTAGAGACTTCGTAACAAAATTCCTAAAGTTGTCATTCTCGAGAATTAGTGCAGGTGCTAATACTGGGAATCGAGAGCCAGTAGGAGGGCCAGGTGTGTCAACGAAGTGTCAGATGTGAGTTAAAACCTGTGCGAGGAATTCTGGTCATGCACGGTTGGTTAAGTTTACAGACACTCCTCCAAAAAATGGTGAGGTTTTCAGACATCCTTAAAGATGACTAAATTACAGCTTTCTGAACTTCGACAGTTCCGTATTAAATGGAATACGTCTGCGATCTCAGAAAAATGAGACACACCCAATGACACAACAATATTTCAATATCCTTAAAACTACAGAAGTTAATATTTCACAGCAAATTCCCGCAATACAGGTGTCAATGAGCGTCTCCTATGGAAGAAGACGTTTCGCACCCCCCCCCCCCCCCCCCCATGAAAACGAATGAATCAGAATTCGTTCCTAGTTGCCGATGTCATGGTGTTAAAATTGGCAAATGCATGGGTCGTTGGTTAAGAAGGCCCATCTTTAGGTGTGTTCGGTGCACTGTGTGTTCAGAAACACTTGCACTCTGCCAGCCTAAAAGTCTGATATTAGTTCCTCCACAGTCGACGCCTGTCATGTTTTACTAGTCTGTCCAGCATATGGCATCCGACATCTGTAACGAGGGGTGGCCGCCCAAAATCACGACATCTGGACGTGGTTTCAGCGTGCCTTCACCACGTGTTGAAGACAGTCACCACAGCACACCTCGAACAGCTGATAATCCGTGCAGTTTCCGAAATGACACTTGCTATACCGCGATAGCGACAACAAAAACAAGCGACGCTGTGGGGCGCGTGATAGTTGGGGACTAGGCCAACTTTGCCTCGCAGTGCAGTGCCGCGCAGTTCCGCTGCCACGTAGTGAGTTCTGCGTCATACTACTGTATATAAACAATAGATGGTCGCGCCTTTCCCGCCGCTCTGCTGCGGCGCAGTTCTGCTCGGTACGGTCTTGCCTTTAGGTCCTGTACTCATTCGTACGTAGCGTAGCGGACGAGGCAGTTGCCTGACCAGCAAAATATTACATCTCTATGGGCAGACGCGAGAACAACGAACACAGCCGCCTACGTGCTGCCATCTGCTTCGGAAACGTTTCAGGGTCGTTCAGGTCGTGCCCTTTGATGGAAGTGAGCGGACCGTCGCGAGACACCTCAATAAGCCCTGCCAGCTGCTAAGCAGGTCGCCGGGGGCTTCGATTTGCAGCGTCTCACAGCTGCGTGCTGCCCGTGCGTGATGGAACAATGGGCGCCGCGCCGGCTATCGGAGACCGCCTACCGCCTACCACCACCCCCACCCCCACACCTACCTTTGTAACGAGCTGTCCGTGACAGGGTGGGGGAGGAGGGTGGGGGCTTGGGCCGAAGAGGTGGGAGGAGAATGGGAGGCGGAGGAGGATGGTGATGAAGCCGAGGCACAGAACATACTGTCGCTTATAGTGTGGCAGTTCACATCTACTACCTGTGATTACTACTGTAATAACGCATACGTTGGTAGTAACCAATAGACGTACCGGAGGATTATTCCGCCAGATATGAACGAAATCTTGTTGCAAAGATCTTTACATCTCTGCATCCATACAGAGACTTTACAATACAGAGTGAGTCAAAAATCCTTGGACACCTTCATAAGTTGGAATAATAAAGGGAAAATTGAAATGTGATGATGGAAACATAGTTTTGACGTGGGGCCTCAACTTTTGGATTGAAAGTCATTTATGGCCGCCATCTTGAAATCCGCCATTTCGGATTCAAGTCTTTTTTTTTCTTTTTAATGGGAAGGGGGGTGATGACACATCAAATAACACTCGCTTGAGCTCTGGAATCTAGTGGTGCAATTTGTTTTTGTCTGTCTTGTACAGTTTAGAGGTTATTAATGTTCAAAGCTGGGAAATTACCTCCATACCGACTGCTACAACACATGTTCCACGTGTTGTCCATCCCGTGCAGTGCACAACTGTTCTTGCCGCAACCACATTAATAACTTCTAAACTTTTGACTCGCCTTGTATTTGAGTGGTGACCATGGAAAATAGTAGGCTTTCAACGGATATCCTGCTGAGACGTTAATGTTCTCGCGGCATCTACTTCATCTAATCGGACCCATATGTGATGCCATTCCGTGTAGAATGGAAAGTTTGTCAGTGTCGATGAGTACTGAGGTAGTGGAGGATTACTTTCGTGTGCAGAGCGTTCCAGCCATCCAACGCGCAATACAGTGTGGAAAAGACAGCCGTTCCTGTCTTCCACATAGGAGGACAATTTCCTAATTTATTTGTGTGTTTTCCCTTTGAGCAGCAATGACCATAGAGCCAGCAGTATGTACAACAGTGGAACGTCAACTTAAAATTGCACAGTACAACAATAATGAGAATATGATGTAGAAAAGTAAGTTCCTAATGTAAGAGCCGCACTGGATCAGCCGAGCGGTCTTAGGCGTTGCAGTCATGGACTGTGCCGCTTATCCTGGCGGAGGTTCGAGTCCTCCGTCGGGCATGGGTGTGTGTGTTTGTCCCTAGGATAATTTAGGTTAAGTAGTGTGTAAGCTTAGGGACTGATGACCTTAGCAGTTAAGTGCCATACGATATCACACACATTTCATTTCTTAACGTAAGAGAAGGACAATACTCTACTGAATAAAAGAATGGCCTTAGTCATCTTTTGTAAACAGTTTGAGTGGTAAGGGACTTGAGATGATGATTGGAACGCAGGAAGAATCCGATATTTTCGTGTAACTCTGCAACGAAGACCATGGCGGTCTGTCCGTCTCCGATCCTCAACATTACTGTTCTCTTGTACATGTTTCCAGAGGATTGTGAAACAAGTTTTAATGTTTCATCCATAACAAACTGCAAGAGCCTTAACGGTTACGAGCGAGAAATAAAGTGAATAGGTGTTATTTCTGCAAAACTTCACCTGAGAGAATTGGTCTAAGCATTTCTGACAAATCTTGTGATATCTGATATGGTTTACCTTCATCTTATTATGTTTGTCAGTTAACAGAACCTCCAATATTACCCGGACGTAACCCTTTACCTCATTCATTAAACTTCTTTTGGTAGCCCCACAGGTCGTCGTCTGGTTATCTATCGGAAAATCTACTGCAGCCTTAGGAAGACACTTTTTGAAAACAACAAGGACCAACCAGTGAGTGTATTCGGAGCGGTACGCGACATCGATTAATAGTTTGTTCATTCCAAAGCAGCGGCAGTTTTTCTGTCTGAACGGAATATGATTTCAGCAACATGGAGCTACAGTCCGCACTGCCTGTAATTCATTCACTACGCTGAGGCAACAATTTCTGTATCGATTACTCTCACGATTTATAATATCACCTGGACTTTCAGACCCTGATGATTTTCACCACGGCCTTCTCAAGAACAAAGCTTTTTTTCACGGTGACTCAATAGTACTTAGGAATGCAAAACCACAATCCGCCGCAATAAAGGCCACTCGCGAACGTCTTCAGCAATATATCACCAATTATGGGCCATCTGTATGATGAAACTATAAGAAATAAATTTGCGTTCCGCTGTTTGGTTGTGACAATGTGCATAGCTTATCTGATTGTTATACATGTGCAAATTTACGTAAAATACCGTAATACCTTACTGAACATCTTCTACGTAACGTGTAACTGTTACTGATCCCGTGTAAAAATAATATTCTAGCCGATTGTGTACTCTTCTGTCTCCGAATGAGAAAAACAAAGAAAAAATTTTCAGTTATAAACGTGGGCTTCCGCAGCCATTATCACAGTCGATAATCTTCTCTATTGCCTTCATTCTTTGTCGCCACTGCTTTATCTATTACTTTCATTCCATAACGACTGGTATAAATAATTGGAATTCAGGTTTGTAGTTCTGTGGCCAGATAACGAAAGTATCGTCAACATATCGGAGCGAACATTCTGGGCGTAATGTTTCGGGCTGGTGGTTGTTTCTTCGAAAACTTACATAAAGATATCTGCTGCAATTGCTGAGAGAGGGGAACCCATAGGTACATCATCTGTCTGTTCGGGATATTCCCCCTTCCACCTGAAATAGGTGGTCGCTGAACAATGGCGCATTAAATTGCAGATATCGGGTGCCATGCGTTCCTCTAAGATGGTTCAAATGGTTCAAATGGCTCTGAGCACTATGGGACTTAACTTCTGAGGTCAGCAGTCCCCTAGAACTTAGGACTACTTAAACCTAACTAACCTAAGGACATCATACACATCCATGCCCGAGGCAGGATTCGAACCTGCTACCGTAGCGGTCGCGCGGTTCCAGACTGTAGCGCCTATAACCGCTCGGCCACCTCGGCCGGCCCTCTAAGATGTTCACAGTGTCTTGTACCGGTACATTCGAGAATAAAGACTTCACGTCGAACTAACCATCATTTCTGTGGACGAGATACACTTTTCTTTTATAAGTTCCACAAAATTGGTGGAGTCCTTAACGTTTGAATTTGCGTGGCCCACCAAATGTCGGAGCTTTGGAGCCAGCTCCTTTGCTAGACGGTACGTCGGTGAGTTAATGGTACTCACAATAGGTCGTAAAGGAAAGGCCTCTTTATGGATCTTTGGTACACAATATAATTATTGGTGGCTGTGGAACGTGTGGGATGAGTCTTCTGAACGCGTCGAAATTCATTCTAGTTTGCTTTAGCAGTGCTTGCGCCGATTTGATTATCCTGGCATGAGCCACGCGTGGCTCAGGCAGATAGAATTCACAAACTATGTGCTGCTGGAGTTTGCGAAATCAGGTGCGAGTGTGTATTAGTGTATGTAGGCGAGACGGGGCGAAAAATCAGCACACTGATATCAGAACACAAAGGATATATCCGACTAAGACAGCACACCAAGTCAGCGATGGCAGAACACCAGGACGAGTACGGCAAACATTGCTTTTAGCGAAGCCCGCATTCTGGCGAAACAGCCTCTTACTTTCAGGAGGAAGAAAAGAGTGGCAATAGAAAAAGCCAACCGACCGGCCAACATGAACAGAGAAGACGGGTACCGACTTCCGAGGTCTTGACTGACAGCAATAACAGGGCCACGGGACTGTAGCTCACGTGAAGCAACACACACAGGCGCGCGGGCGACCGCAGCAGCCGGAGGTACATAGAGTACTGGTGCGCCTCGGCCGGCGCTAGAAAGCAGTAAAACAACGCCACATTACACCTGCCATCTGGTTTTCCGTTCACCGATTTCCATCAATTACGAATCAAAACATCCGGTTTCCTCTAATGAAAAGAAATAATGAAAACACCAATAAAGACTTCTAACATCCCTCCCCTTCATCCTAAACAGCCTATCAGAATGAGATAATAATAGCCATGTCAGCAGGTATTTAAGAAATAAAGTTTTGTCATTCGGCAGCATCCAGCATCTCAAGGGTTCGATTCCCTCATTTCGAAGTCGACAGATTACCGCGCGTTGGCTACACTCAGGAAGCAATCTACGGTTTTGAAGCGTGCCTTGCTGTGGCTCTTGCTGCTGCTGTCCTTCTGCCTGCCTGCCTGTTCGGCTGCCTGCGTGCTAGCCAGCCATTTTCGTCCGTCCGCCGTCGCTCCGTCTTGTGTTCACCTCCCGGTGCTCGCCGCCGCGTGCCGCTGTCGCCCTGTTAGGCGGCGCCCGGAGGTCATCGCCGCCGTCCTGGTCTCGCCGCCGCCTGCTGTCCGTCTTACGCCGTCCATCATCGACGTCGCCTGCTGTCCGTCGCCATCCGTCTGTCCGTCCATTTGTCCGTCGCCATCCGTCCATCATGAGCCATCTCACCTCCACTGTCACCTACACCTCACCCTCCCCCACTTCCACTGTCACTTCCTGGAGTGCTGCCCCTGGTTTCCCTCCTTATACCTCACCTCTCCACCCCTGACTCACCCATCCCCCATCTTCTCCGCTGCTGTTTACCAGCCCACATCTACACCCGTCCCCCAGCCTCTACACCCGCAACTGCTCTTTCTTCTGCCCCCACCCGCATGTATGCCTCCACTGCTGCCTCTGTTGCCACCCCTCAGGTGGTCAGCTTCCCCTCTATCATCCCCCCCCCCCCCCATAGCTCCATCATCTGCATCCCCCACACACATCATGTCACGCCAGGCCACCAACTTAACCAACCTCATCTCCCAGCAGCTCCATCCACCTACAGGATCTGCTGCCTGCCACCTCCATCTCCTCCACATCTCTCTCCCCTCCTCCCAGGACCCAATGTCCAAAAAACCCCAGAAGCACATCGTTACTGACTCTGCTCCACCCACTTCCCATAAAAAAGTCACCACAACCTCCCCCTCCCACCGTCATCTCCATGGACACCACTCCTCCTCCTTTGTCCTGTCCACCCCAGAACCCAATTTCCTGCCTGTACCCTCACCATGGAGATATGAATCTACTTGGTGCTCTCACCTCCCAACTGATTCCCCACAGGGACTCAGCCTTCATCAATACTCCCTCCCCATCCTTCATACAGACCTCCTCTGTAAACTCCCACACTTTATGTTTGGCCCCCACATGTCCCTGACACCCTTCTTCTTCTCTTCCTCTCCACATCAGCACCACACTCCCTGTCGCTGCGCCACCTACACTGCCAAGATCACCAAGCTCAGCCCAATGATCATGGATGATGAGGTGTTGCCAGAACAAAACTCCCACTCAGACCTGGAAATCCGCTCTACCTCCCATATCCAGTGCCTCCAGTCCCACCTATCTCATGCGGAAGTTTTCGGAGTCTGCCCCCTCCATCGACTACTCCTCCACCAGGTTGCCCTGATTTTTCACTGCTGACACCACGTTAATCCTCTAAATTCCCTCCCCAATATTACCACCGCCAGTGTTGCCTCATGTACAACGTTCACCTGACCTCCAACTGTAAAATCCCCCCCCCCTCCCAAACGTGTCTCCATTGCAAGTCCTCCCACTTCCCCAAAAACTGCCTCAACCTCGCCACCCATTCTTCCTGTAATACCTGCAATGACCCTATCCCACCTACTCCCACAAGTGTAATGCTAGCCCTCGTCCTGCCACTCCCAAGGTTACTGTCCCTGTCTGTTCCACCAATCCCCCATCCATCCCAACAGCCCTCTGTCCACCCCTATGGCTGAGGATCCATTTTCAATGCCCCCACATCCTCCTACAGATCTCCCTCGCAGCCTGCTCCATCTTTCACCTGAACACCTTTGCCTGAACCAAGCCCACTTTTACTTTCACCTGCCCCTACACCTGAGATGAAGCCTCTTCCCTTCCTTCTCTCCCTCCCCCTCTCTTCCATCTTGGAGCAGCATGAGTGTTGCATACTATTCCATAACATATGCTCCTTCTGCGCCAACAAATATCTACTCATGAACTCCCTCTCCCACCACCAGGCCAACACCTTACTCCTGAAAGAAATCTTTCTCGAGCCCCACAATACTATCTATACCTCTCCCTATATCCTCCACCACACTGATGCTTCTGGACCTTGAGCAGAGGGTGGAGCCGCCATCGGCCACCTTGAGCTATCCCTGTCTGGCCAAAATCCTTCCTCAATGACACCATATCTTCAGTGTCTTCTTCCCCTCCCTCACCATTACCTGCACCACCATCTATGTCCACTCCACTGCTGCTCTTCTCTTCATCTCCCACATTTACCACACCATTTCTGTGACCGCCACCAACATCAACATCCATAGCCACTCCACTAGCACCCTTCGGCAGTGGCATCAGTTCCTCCACATTATCCAAGGTGACCTTGTTCCCCTGCCCCTGCACACCTGCCCCGAAAGTGACACCACCCCCAATGTTGTCATTGCCCCTGACGACCTGCTTGGGCATACTACAACTGACATCCTTGATCCGACAGGTAGCAGCCATCTCCCTGTCCTTGTCACCATAACATATGCTCACTACTTCTCCTCATGTTCCATGCTCTGCACTCCCTCCCAAGGTAGTTGATGACTACTGTTTGTGCCAACTGGGATGCCTACTGGGAATACGTCACCACCCAGGCCGAAAGGCACCTCCTTACCCATCAGCATCCTGATGACATCATCCACACCTTGTCTTTCCTTCAGAAGCCCATTACTGATGCAGTGGAGGCCCATGTTCCTAGTAAAACCATCCACCTCGACCATCCCATGCTGTACTCATCCTCTGCAAATTCCACCACCTCTGTCACTCCTTCCTGTGCACTCGTGACAGGCATACACTCCAATGCCACCAGCAAATACAGCGACATGTACAGAACCTTATTACAACCAGACCTGTACATGACTCAACACCACTCTCCCTATCAACTGTTGAAAGTACTTCCATCGCCCCCTTCTCCACAACGACCACCCCCTTCCCGACAATCTCACTGAAGCAAACCACTTTCGTTTTCACCTTTCTGAGGTCTTCTCCATCGCTCATGATCCCCACATTGATTATTTTACTTTCCCCACCATCATGGAATGTGCAGATACCTCTGTTGCTCCACTTGCTCCTAGTCTCCAGTACTTCAGGCAGTTAGCCCCCTCTGACATCAACACTCCAATCAAGACACAAGACATTAAACGTATCCTCCAGCCCAAACACAACGTGGCCCCTGGCCACGACTGTGTCACCTAATGCTACAGCCACATTAGAAAAAGCCCCTTCTCCTTCCTTAGTGCCATTGCCAATCCCTACAATGTCATCCTCTCTACCGTCTTCTACCCTGAGCTGTAGAAGACTTCCCATGTCTTCTTATTACTCAAACCCAACAAACTCCCTTCCATCACCTCTTCCTATACTGTGACACCATCTTCAGTATGGTCTTTGAATCCATCTACTCCTGTCATATCCATCAGCACCTTAATCACCACCACCTCCTCTCCCTTATTCAGTGTGGCTTCCGACCCTACTTCACCGTTATAGATCAGCTCCTAAACCTGGTCCACCTTCTCTCCCTCCAATGCCTATGACCGTTTATGGCATCCCAGTCCCTTCTTTATACTCCAAACCTACGAGCTGCCTATCAATATTGTCCATCTGATCGCTTCCTTCCTCTTACGCCGCCGTTTCTATGTCACCCACCACAAAAATACCTCCTGTATCTTTTATGCCATTGCTGGCATCCCACAGGGCTCTGTCTTCTCCCCTCTCCTCTATCTCCTGTACACCACACCATCTCGTGCTGATGACACCACCTTTCTGGCTCTCTATCGAACCTTTCAACAGTCCCAATGCACCCTTCAAACCCACCTTGACCATTTCACCACTTGGTGTCACCAGTGGTTCCTTTGTATGAATCCCTCCAAAACCCAGGCCAACATCATAGGCCCCACCAACCACTCCTTGTGTCTCTACGATTTCTATGTCACGATTTATGGGTGTCCCATCCAGCTCACCCCCACCCTAAGATACCTTGGCCTCACCTTCGATCGGCACCTCACATGGATCCCTCAGCTCCTGACCATCTAGCAGAAAGCCTATTCCCGCCTCCGCCTCCTGAAACTCCTGTCTGGCAAGACGTAGGGATTGCATCCTCCTACCATTCTCCACACCTACAAATCCCTCATCCATCCTATCCTCTGTTAAGCCAGTGTAGCCTAAATCTCCACCCCTTCCCCCTGCTTTTAGAAGACCCTCCAAATCCTCGAACACCATGAACTCCACCTTGCCTTCCATATCTGCCTTCCTGTTCCCACATGACTCCTGTATGACCTCATCCCTTTCCCCCACCTCCTCCTTTTCCTCCATCTCTGCATCCTTTACACAGTCCACAGGCTTGAACCACCCAGCCCCTGGTTTCATCGTTTCTATCCACCCCCCTTTGCCACACCTCTATCACTGTATCCTTCCCTCCCTCTCTTCACCTCCACACCCTCCATCTCCTTCATCAGGGCTATTTCCAGCACCTCCCCCTCCCAGATGTTGAATTTCGCTGTGATCTCGACCCTTCCTTCCAACTGTATTCTGGCCTTGTTGCCCCCTCCCACAGAGCCTCCTTTTTCCTCTCCCCTCCTTTTCCCAGAGTGGTTTTTTTCTCCTTCCCTCCCTGAGTCCGTGCATACCCTCCTGGGCTGTTTTCGTCTCCAGTCCCTTTCCCTCCTTGGCGAACTTCTGTGTGGCCCCTACCTCATCCCCCTTTCTCCTCGCCTCCTTTTTTCTTCTCCCTCCCCCCCCCCCCTCCCCAGCAGATCCTCCCAGATTTTTATCCATTACCAGTGTGCTGCATTAGTGTTGTGTTTCGATGGTGTTATGCGGTGTCATCTAATGATGTGGTTTTAATTATGTGCTCGACCTCCATATCGTCCATGTTTGTTCCGTGCTATGCCGTCCGTGACGTGACTCTTTTAATCGTTCTACGAGTTTTTATGCTCTGACCATACTTTGCGTAGTACACTTTAATACAGTGTGTGCTTTTTGTGTAAAATATTTTTACATTTTTACCTCCGTTTTGCTGTCACCACTTTGTGTGCATTCTTTTCTTATATTTCCGCCATTTTTGTTTCTGTATTCCGCCATGTTTTCTTCTTTACATTGTTTTAAATGTCTTCCTGTCTGATTATGTCTCTCGGTTAAAGAGCAGTGCTTATGCTGCTGGGAGTCTGCGCCTGACGAGGAATGGAAATTACAATAAAGGAAAAAAAAATCATTCAGTAGTAAACAAAAACATCCTGAAGAAGGCCGGTTCCAACAAGGACCCAAACATCGGTAGTATTATATATATTGACAATGCGGTCACAAACCCAGGAAAATTCATTGAATTTTTCAGGTGTACTTTAAAGTTTCAGTTTTTATGAAGGTAGATCCCATAAAATTATAAATAGTATCTTACATCACTGATGCACATTCTGAAAGTAATAATCGTTGTGCTCCTCTTCCGTTAGGGGCACAAAGTCGAAGTTGAGATCGGGGAATAGTTTGGCTTCCAAATCAATAACAATAACAATATTCAATAAAATGAAACATTTTTCTGCGGCTGTTGTCTCATGAATTGGGTTTATCAAATTTTGGAGTGTTGAATTGTGGCATGCACCAGATTTCCTGTGTCACATCACGCCTCTGAGACACAAACTATCAGTAAAATAGTACTGATTTTATTTCCAATATACGGTAAGTATGTCGTGAATTACACGAACACTATTAGAAAGTCTGCATAAAACATCCAAATAGTCATCGTAAAGTGCGAAGAATCACAGTACTATCAAAACAGTAATTACTATTTAATGTGTTAATGTATTACAAAGTTTAAAATCAGTTCACTAGGAGCACTGCAATAATGGTACTTTTCTGTTGAGGATTTCTCAACAATATCTCCAAATAAAAAGTGACAGTAATTGCAGATAATTGAAGGTATCCAGCGCCCTTGATAGCGGTGTTCCGAGATAAGAATTTCTTGGTTGAACCACTCACTATATTCATCGTTAAGAGCACCAATGCTTTGAGGGGAAAAACAAGGCAATAATGTAAACACTGAATTCTGAGTTGTAGTCTACACCTTACTTTTCTGTAGTTGTCCAGGGCTTCACTCACTGTAGCTACATAACTCCCTTCTCTGCTATTGTCCACAAAGCCATTAACATTGACTCTGAGAAAAGTATAACCTTCTAATATACATTTGTGTGGTTTGCTTCAAAGATCTCAGTCAGCAAAAGTTTCCTAATTTGTGGTCAAATAAACGCAACTTATCATAACCAGGGCCCAGTGATATGGGGAAAAGCATCTCTCAAATGAGTGAATTCCTCTCCTAGATGATTAAGAACCCACGCAAAATACTTTACCAAGCTTGACGCAGTTGAAGTGGAGAAAATTGGACTTCACTTGACCCAAGTAACAATTTTATCTCAATTTCATTTTTTTCCACGACACAGAATCTTCAGCTAATTAGTTCCTTGAAAGCGATATGTAATTTCGAGTGTAACAAAACTACTTTTTTATCTTTACATTTTAGTTGGTGGTAATATGCTAAGCACACACGTCGACATCAGTTACAAACAAGTAATTTACATGGGAAATTATCAGGAATTATCATCATATATAGTTCACCTAATAAAAGATTGTTATGGATGTCATAATACAGATAAAATGAGAAATATAAATATATACATAACTGTGGCCTTTTTAATTTAATTTCACTTATTGGTTGCGTCCGCTGTAGAGACAGTCATGAAGCGTATTTTTCCTGCTGCATCCTCCCTGCTGGCTTAGCTAAAAGACTAATGATGTGGTGTCGCCTTGTTGCGGCCCTGTGTTTCTCCTCTCGTTGTCCTTTTGTACCTTCATACTCTCCCCATGCTTACACCAGACAGTGACTGATCCGCGAGTCTAAGTTCTGGTCTGAACAGACGTGTTACATTTTTCATTACAGGCGCAGATCCAACAGAAGCGACATCATGTGAGTCATGACCCCATCATAAAATAACATTTTAGTGGAAGTGTTTAAGTTTTTATTACACAGGCGAAACTCTGCAGATACTTCTGTCACTTAGCTTGTCCAAAAGTTTGAAAAAAACTTAACGATTGGTGATGGAATACAACAAATCGGCCGGCCGAAGTGGCCGTTGCAGTCTGGAACCGCCAGACCGCTACGGTCGCTGGTTCGAATCCTGCCTCGGGCATGGATGTTTGTGATGTCCTGAGGTTAGTTAGCTTTAACTAGTTCAAAGTTCTAGGGGACTAATGACCTCAGCAGTTGAGTACCATAGTGCTCAGAGCCATTTGAGCCATTTTTGAACAACAAATCGTTGAAATCTATAGTTTCATTGGATACATAGGCGAATTGAGAGTTCACTGCGTCCTGCACGCTATCAAGCGTAATAGTTCACTGTGAAACTTCCCCTTAGAAAAATTATTGAATTACTGTGCTGATAAACCTCTTACGTTGTTTGATTTTCAACAGAAACAGAACGTAGTCAGACATTTCTCTCGTTACTTATTCTGATCATCACTAAACTGAAGCACAATATTTTTAGCGCAACGCAATCTGACTTTCAATAACCCCTACAAAATAATGGCCCTGACTAACAATAACGTATACCTTTCATGAATCACTTACCTCCAAATATCTTCGTTACTCGAACTACTGTAATACAGCGAGCGCCAACACTGCCAGCTAAATAAAAGATTCTAACTACCGAAGCCACTAACTGCTGATAGGCATAGTTAGCAAATTAAAGATTTTGATAGAGAACAAACAATGTATTTACATTAATAATGATCAAAAATGATCATATATATATATATATATAAATTTGTAATACTAGATATTATGAACATATATATATATATATATATATATATATATATATATATATATATATATATATATATAAATTTGTAATACTAGATATTATGAACAGATATATATATATATATATATATATATATATATATATATAATACTAGATATTATGAACAGATATATATATATATATATATATATATATATATATATATATATATATATCAGTTCATAATATCTAGTATTACAAATTTACTCTTTCTGATGAACACACGTCCAGATCGTCCGCTATCAAAATTCTGCCATCTCTCTTCCCACATCCACCACTGCTGGCGGCTCACCTCCAACTGCGCAACGCTACGTGCCGTTCACATCCAACAGCCCAACACTACAATAGCGAATATTCCAACAAACCAAAAAGCCACAGACTGCACACAGCACAGCCAGTGATATTCATACAGAGCGCTGCGTGGCGTTACCAACATAAAAACCTAAACAGCCTGCTTACAGCTGGAGCCTTCTAGAAACAGCATCTTGTTTCCCAGCGACAGCAGTCGCTGCTGCAGAAACGTGGCAGTGAGACCTGTCCCAGCTGTGAAATTGTGTGTTATTTTGCGTGATCTTTAGACTTGCCTCAACAAAACTTATTTTACTATTATAATTCGATAGTGCATGCTATTAGCTGACAGTATTATGGCTTGTGCAATGGTGATGGCCTGTATCAGCGTCCTTCTTTGCAGTTTACGTTCTCAAATGACGTGGTGCATGGTGGGTCATTCCGTGGCTAGTCTGTCATGTGTTCGCTCTTGGACATTCGTCCCTTCGATGTGTAGGCGCATATGGGCTACAGGCTGTGCCTTCGCACGCCATACTGTCATCTGTCGTTCCGGTGTGGGTGGCAAGGAGGCCCACTGGCGAAGGACGGTGAAATAAAAATCGAGCGTGCATCGCATCCAAGGAGCGGGCTCACGAGCATACGTAATGGAGGTTCCCCGTAAAGCCGACGCAGTTTAAGCACCAACTGATCGATGTAGGATACGTCGGGAGGTGGCGAATGTACGAATTCCGCGTGTCCTCAACAGCAAGGCGACAACCCAGAGAGGCGAAATGTATGAGGTTTATCTACCAGAGATGTCAGCTGCGCCACATCCGTTGGCCTCGAAGCGTGATGGCACGTATCGAGGCCGCGTGGTCAGGAAAGGCTGCTGGCTACACCTCCGCGTCGCTCATTGTTGCCGCGAGAGAACGGGAGACGTAAATGCTATCGATGTGACTAGACGAGTGACTCATGAAATGAGTGAATTTCAGTCTACTTCCTTGGACATGTTCCCCTGTATCTCCCACCTGGAGATCGCTGATGAGTGTCCCAAGTTCGGGGCATGGTGAATGGTGGGGCTACTGAACTTTAGGTGCCTGCGCGCTGTTGAAATCATCCCATAACCCTAACTCGTCGTGCCTGCCCTGATGAAGCGGCACTATTCCTTCCACGAGGACGAATGATCGGTCTAGACTGCGATTCTTTCCGGAACGAGTCTACACATTGATAAACTGGACGTCTACACGATTACAGCCATTTCTCTAGCGTCGGGGAGATATCGCACTTCGTCCTCCTCCCGCCCCTGCTTGAGGAGAACTGCGACACCACTGTTGGTTGGCGAGGCGTGGGACACACGAGCTGAACAACCACGCATACCCTGAAAATCGTCGACGAAGATCTCTTGGAGAACGACAATGTCTTTGTTTGCTAGCGACAACCTCGTACATGTCTGAATGGTGTTAACGTTAATGGTTGCTAAGCGACAGGCCCGTAGATCATCTACTGCAATGGGGGCTTCCGTCAGCGTCGCCGTAAAACCTGCAGCCTGTTACCTGCAGACCGCGTTCACGCCATCGTCTGCTTCTATTTTGGAGGGGCCAAGGTGTGTGACGAGAGACCGCTCTCCTCATCCACCACAGTGGGCGTAGAATCGTCTTCATTGTTGTCTGCCCAAGGTACGTAAGTGAACTGTGGCTACCGTAGGACACTTTCGAGCTGAGTGATGCCGCGCTGAGTGGCCGCACGATTCTCCATGTCACGGAGTGCGCCACCCCTTCCGCCGGAGGATCGCGACATCCCTCGGACATTGGTGTGTGTAATCACGCTGTAATAGCATGCGTTCCCAGAAATGATAAGTTCACAAAGGTACATGTGTCACATTGGAACAACTGAAATAGTAAAATGTTCAAACGTACCTACGTTCTGTATTTTAATGTAAAAAACCTTCCTGTTACCAACTGTTCGTCTGAAATTGTGAGTCATATGTTTGTGACTATTACAGCACCATCTATCACAAAGCGAAAAAAGTGGTCCAACTAAAACATTCATATTTATATACGTACTACACGAATATGTAATAAAAATGGGGGTACCTACTTAAAAAAAACGCAGTTGGTGTCCATTTGACCTATGGCACCGCCATCTAGGGGGGGGGGGGGGCAACCATAGCGCCATTTGGTTTCCCCCTTCAAGCAAGACGAGTTTCGTTCGTTGTAGCTTTTTCGTTTGATGTTTTCTCCGTGAGATATTTGGCCCGGTCACTGTCAATGGACCACCTTGTGTACGATATTGGTAGGGCCTGTCTTGTTCATAAGTACGCTGTGCAGTTCCTTCGGACATGCATGTCTTCTGAACAACAGTATCCCATCGTACTCATGAGCAGAGCCTCCGACCAGACGGAGACGGCGAGTTCTCTGGCGATTTGGAAGTGAACTCACAGTGCTCGTTTCTCATCTCTAGTTGGAACGGTACGTCTCGTCCACCAGTCGCAGCCCAGGGCGCTGCAATAACGACAGTACAATGGCATAGTACACTTTTTAAGTGCAGCTCAATTGATATACTAATGCTTTTCTGTGATTAATGGATGTGGTTGGGTTATGTTTTCAGATATACTGGGAAGAGGAGACAAACCAGCGGCTGTCAAAGAGAGTCTGTTAGGTGAACAGAAAGTCTACTTGCCAATGCTCGCCGAGGACCGTTTCAGACATAATTAGTGACAGGTTGCTTTCCTGACGAATCGAAAGTTTCTCGGCTAGCGACAGTATAGCGTGGAGGCACCATGGGGTGAATTTCCTACCGGCCTTCATCCTGGAACGTCCGCATTTCTATGCCGGATAGCAAAGGCAGGCGGCCTAATAGTACACTCAAAGGGTATCTTCGCTACCCCGGGCATGCGACAACTGTGTCCTCAGGTGGTAAATGTTCGCAACATGACCAGTCTCTGGCCAGCAAGTCAGCATTGGTGCAGGAGTCTGAAATGTTTGACACTAACGGCTGTAATCGTTATCATTGCAACACCTTTCAATCTTGTAACAGTACAGAGCACTGATGACAGAAATTTCTGTATGCGGTGGTAAATAGTAATTTGATGTGCGGCTGATTCTGTTTCACTAAGACAATATTTCGCCCATTGGCATACGACCTGTATATTTCAGCCCGAAACAGAAGTTCGAGGGAAAGAAAGGCATACCGTTATATCAAGTGGAGGTCTTCTTAGAAACTTTACATTGTACGTTTGACGACAGGAAGCATAAAATGCCTCTCTGTACCACAGTTCATCCATTTGGAAACAGGAAAAATAATCTTCGACACACTGCCAGACAGTAGCGAATCCAAGGGAAATTGACTGTTCTAGAAGGAATTGTCATATTGGCGGAAGTATGTGGCTGCCAAAACGGGAACGGTCGATCACACTCACTAACCACTACCACAGCTACCTTCATTTGTCGAAGCGTCGGTGTACGTAAGTCTAGTGTTGCTATATTTGGAAAGTTATTCCGCCAGAAGGCAATCATTTGGGTATCCATAGCACAAGGATAGGTCAAATTAAGTTACTGATTCCATTATGGCTACACCAATACCCTAATCTGCTTCTCTTTCAATGAATTAATTCAAAAAATTATGCGGAAATGCTTGTACCTGTGCCCAATGATACGCAGCTCTAATGATATCATGTCCTTCATATGACACAGCCTGTCAAAGAAGATGAAGCAAGGAAAAGGAGACGAGGTAACGAAATTAAAATACAGCATTTAAGATAGTATGTGATAGTATTTGCCACGCGGGATAAGCCGAGCGGTCTGGGCCCTGCAGTCATGGACTGTGCGGCTGATCCCGGCAGAGGTTCGAGTCCTCCCTCGGACATGGGTGTGTGTGTTTGTCCTTAGGATAATTTAGGTTAAGTAGTGTGTAAGCTTAGGTACTGCTGATCTTATCAGTTATGTCCCACAAAATTTCACTCACATTTGAACATTTTGATAGTATTTATGTGATAACAAAGTTGAATCAAGTTTACAAGGAATTGGAAATATCGGCTAAATTATCAGTATGACGGTGCATGCTCTCTGGTCTGGATGGATGTGCTAACTCAAAAGATCGGTTGTTGCTCTTGTGAGGAAAGCTGGCACACAACTGCTGTAATTGGTCCTTCACGTCTTGGGTAATTGTCATGGGATAGAGTTTACGGTCGAGTTGGTCCATTGGTGACGGATCTGGAGACAATGCTGGCGTCGAGAGTACATCAGCATCACACAGACAGTTCATTGAGGCACATTCCATGTGTGGAAGACCATTGTCCTATCGAAAAATGGCATCAAGATACCGCTGCATGAGGAAAAGACACGGGTAGTGCATGAAGTGGCAGAGTGTCGTAAGATTTCCCTCATTGGGTACCAGCCGTGTATTGAAATCATATTCGATGGCTCTTCATAGCATGGCACCAGGAGTAACACGTCTGTGCCTCACCGAAACATTAGGTCGTCACCATACTCGACGAAGATGGATATTCGAGGATTCACCGATGAACACAGTGTGGCAGCATTCATTAGCTGTACAAGCTTCTGCGTCACGGCACCACCCTGAACGCAGTCGTTTATGTGGTGGTGTTAGTGGCAGCCTAAGAGCAGGACGGTAATTCCGTAGTTGCAGGGTTCGCAGGAGAGCTTCTGTAAAGTTTGGAAGGTAGGAGACGAGGTACTGGCAGAAGTAAAGCTGTGAGTACCGGGCGTGAGTCGTGCATCGGTAGCTCAGTTGGTAGAGCACTTGCCCGCGAAACGCAAAGGTCCCGAGTTCGAATCTCGGTCTGGCACACAGTTTTAATCTGCCAGGAAGTTTCATGGTAGCAATGCTAAACACGCTCAGCACTTCTGTACTAAGGTGGCCCTCCTACCTGCCACAGATGACTGCAACGTCGGTCGTTTCGACAAGAGCCGATGGTTCGTACGTTTACGAAGTTTTATTAACATCGGACCATGTTTTACGGGTGCTTCACTCCTTTGTTTGGCAGTGTATATGTCTACAGGGAGGATCTTGACATATCCTTAAATTATGTTCTTCCTAGAACAACACTTATATAAAACAACTTACCAACTGCGGAATAAACTGATTTAAAATACAGCTAGGTAGAATAACGTAGTTCCTCAAGTTTATCGATGCTGTGCCAGATGCTGTGTCAGAAGAAAATTAACGTACCACTATTTTCAGCGTAAAAGCACGTAATCCATTTGAAGCTTTTTTTTTAGGGCTAAAAATGATAATTACTGGTTGTTGGTGCATATTATAAATACTGTGAACAATATACAGCGGCGTTTTTCCTTAACTCTCGATGTTTGACAAAATAGCACCAAAAGCGTAATGCACTGGACATTAATTTACAGGAACCTCTAGTTTCAAATAACGTCCGGGAATTCAGGCAGGTAACACTTTCAGCGACCGCCGATATTTCGGCGGGAGATCACCCCGTCATTTTCAAGGCCAGGAGAAACTCAGGTCTCACATTGTTTACCTCTACGGGGAGGAAATGTATTGGTGTTTACGTAAGTTGGATAAACTTCGTAGCTGTCGACTTAGACTGCAATGTGCTTTGTCGTTTTTATTGAGGTGTCGTGATGAAAATCATGTCCCGACATTTGCTAAGGTTGTGCACCATATTAATTCTCCTGCCGCCAATCGTATCAAGCAACGTGCTGGCTTGGCTCTTGTTCGCGAAAGGATTCGTTTTACTCGTCGACGTTTGGATTCTGTTCCCAAATAATTGTATCGTTTTCATTTAATGGTTGCATCTGAAGTGTCTGATTTCACTTGGGATTGGTTGGACGGTGCCTCATGGACCCAAGCTGACTGGGAGTACAACTCCGTTACTGCCCGGCATTTGGCTAAGTTTGAACGTTTTCATCGCGCGGAGTCGGATGTTATATCTCGACGTTGTGTGATAAATCTCACAGAGAAATCTTTTGACGACGCAACCTTATCCGTGCTAGGGAAGGGTTTAAATTTTGCACCCACTCCGAAGAATTTGCCGGTAGTTGATTTTATTAGTTCAATTGAACAGGCAGTTTGCAAACTACCTCCTGACGCTGCAGAGGAAGTTAGGAGGGAGGCATGCCGTGTTTTGACTAGGGCTCGTCTACCCAAGAGTAATGTAACAGCAGCAGAGAGGGCTGCTTTACGCTCTCTCAAAGTTGACCCCAATATTGTTATTTTACCTGCTGACAAGGGCAATGCCACCGTTGTTTTAAATAAACATGATTATGTACAAAAGATGCAACGTTGACTATCTGATTCAGCGTATCGCAGAATCGATGCTGACCCTACGAAAAGTGTTAGAGAAAGACCAACAGCCTCCTGAAGAAAAGTGGCTTGTCGCAGGACACAATCAAGAGGCTTAACACCTATAGTGCGGTTCCCCCTAGGTTATATGGCCTTCCAAAGGTTCATAAGGAAGGGGTTCCTTTCCGTCCTATAGTGAGTAACATCGGCGCTCCGACATATCGTGTATCCAAGCATCTTGCTTCTCTGTTGAGTCCACAAGTAGGACGGTGTGAACATCATATCAGGAACTCAGCTGATATTTTACGTCGTTTGGAGGGACTGAGGCTGAATGACTCTGATATTTTAGTGAGTTTCGATGTGGTCTCTCTCTTCACTCGTGTTCCTCTGTCTGATTCGTTGCGGTTAATTGAAGCCAGGTTTGGTGCTAATTTAACTAATCTCTTTAGGCATGTGTTGACATCCACTTACTTTTTATTTAATGACCAGTATTACGAGCAGACAGATGGAGTTGCGATGGGTAGTCCGTTGTCTCCTGTGATCGCAAATTTGTTTATGGAAGACTTCGAGGAACGTGCATTGGAGTCGGCGTCTTTAAAACCCGCCTGTTTCTTTAGATACGTTGACGATACCTTCGTTGTTTGGCCTCACGGTAGGGAGAATTTGAATGTCTTTCTAGAACATCTGAACTCGATCCACCCGAACATTAGTGTTACGATGGAGGTGGAAGAGGATGGTTGCCTTCCCTTTCTCGACGTGTTGGTTAGGAAGAAGGATGATGGATGATTGGGACATGCAGTCTACAGGAAACGTACTCACACCGACTTGTACTTACAAGCTAATAGTTGTCACCATTCGGCTCAGCGTGAAGGGGTACTTCGTACCTTGGTACACAGGGCACATGTTGTTTCTGACGCTGAGACTTTGCCAGCTGAGCTGTCCCATCTTGATGTTACATTTCGTCAAAATGGTTATAGTGATAGATAGATTGAACGTGCGTTGCGCTATCGACCAACTGTACATCGTGTGATTAATGATCATTCTGAGTCAACACCTAAGTCTGCAGCCTTTTTGCCTTACGTAGGAAACACGTCCAATAAGATCGGTCGTATTTTACGGAAATAAGGTGTGAAATGTGTTTTCCGACCTCCATCTAAAATTAGATCACTTTTGGGTTCCGTTAAGGATGACCTTGGACTGCGTAAGGCGGGTGTGCATCGTATTCCTTGTAGCTGCAGCATGGCATATATTGGTCAAACTATGAGGACCGTGGAGGACAGATGTACTGAGCATAAACGGCACACACTATTACAGCAGCCAAATAGATCTGCTATTGCCGAACATTGCTTGGATACTGGTCACCCCATGTTGTATAATAACACCGAGATATTGGCATGCACGTCCAGCTATTGGGGCAGTGTCATTAGGGAGGCAGTTGAGATTAAATTAGCGAGCAACCTCGTTAACAGGGATGGAGGTTTCTGTTTAAACTCTGTTTGGAATCCGGCTCTCTCCCTTGTCAAAAATCAGAGGAACAGAGCCAATGCTGCCTCACCTGCGAATTCATAGTCTCACTATCGATAGCTCTTACTTTGGTCATCTTTGGTGGCACTAGTGTTCAGTGTGTGTGTGTGTGTGTGTGTGTGTGTGTGTTATCTTTCCTGCTTCTGTCCGAGAACCGAGATATTAAATTTGCATGTACGCCGCCTGTCCGTTGCAGTTTGCCTTGAAAATGGCGGTGTGTTCTCCCGCCGAAATATCGGCGGTCGCTGAAAGTGTTACCTGGCTGAATTCCCGGAAGTTATTTGAAAGTTGTATACGCCAGGAGAAACTCACGTCTCACTGGAACCTCTAGTGTCGTTTGACCAAAATCTCTGCTCTGAGACACTGCAATAGGTCACAGACTTTAAGTGGGATGATAGTTGCTGTCACAGCGAAAGAGGGTTGAACGACCACGCAAAAATACAGACTCTTAAGTCAGATAACTGTAAATACTCATGGGAACATGTATTCACTCATGCAACGCGACATATACGAGACCTCGCGCCCGTAATCTGTGATTGTTGCTCGTCGGGATGGGACTCAAAAAGTGTTGATTAATGGGAAAAAAGGAAAGCATTCTAATGCAAACTAAGTGCAATGGTTTCTCCTCGCAGCATACGGGCCTTACAAAACAAGGAACAAACGGCATTAAAACATTGTCCATCGTGGACGAACCACTCTTAAAATGTCAAAGGCACAGATTCCCAAGCGAGACAAGAAGCACACTGTTTCTCACACGATACGTCACTCGCACCGAGCAGGACCAAAAAGTAAATACATTTGCGCGCATACACAAAGTTCCCTCATAACATTGGCAGTTCCCTTAACATAGAGTTAAGCAAATTCGAATAATTCGTCGATTGATCCAATCGGAGCTGTGACTTCATTTTCTAAGTATTATTGTTGTGCTAAAATCCACTGCACTCACACTTTAAGTTAATGTAAAGTGCTACCTTTAATGTATCAAATGCGCATCAACAGCATCTAGGCTGACCACTTAGTACGCCTGAACACTGACACGTTCCCTAATACATCTTTCAAACACCATGTTTCAGAAAAATTCTTCCCTTTTCATAAAACTAGATCTTCTACGCCAAGGAACACCAAAACGTAGACCCAATTTTAAATTACTCAAAGCAGTGGAAACTTATGTTCCTAAAAGAACTATAGAATTTGTCAATGACATAACTTTTACATGTATGCGCCTATAGTTTTGGGATACTTTATCTATTCCATTCTAGGATCAAACATCAGACGTACAAGATCTACATCTGCCTGCAGATAAATCCTCCTTAAGACCCCGCGTGGAGCATGGCGGAAGGCACAACGTACTATTTACTGGCATTTTCATTTCCGTTCCACTTCCGAACAGAGCGAGGGGAAAACGTTTGCCTATGAGCCTCGCTGCAAGCCCTAATTTCTGTCACTTTATCTTCGTGGTCCTTGCGCGAAACGTACTTTGGTGGCAGGAGAATCGTTGCACGGTCGGCATCAAATGGTAGTTCACTAAATCTCCCCAATAGTGCCTCGCGGAAAGAGCATCGTCATCCTTCCAGAGATTGCCATTTCAGTTAATGAAGCATCTCCCTACTTGAGTGCTGATCGCACCCTCAACCAACACACCTAGCACAGCTGTGAATTGCACCGCCGACTTCCTATAATCCGAGATGGCGGCGATCCCAAACACTAGAGCACTGCTGAAAATGGGTCGCACTACGCCTGTATATGCCGTCTCTTTTACAGATGAGCTAAACTTCCCCAAAATTCTCCCAATAAAAGGACGACGACCATTCGCCATCCCTATTACCAACCTGACGTGTTCGTTCCGCTTCGTACACCTTTGCAACGTTACGCCTAGTTATTTAATATATGTGACTGCGTCAAGCAGCATAATACTAATGCTGTCCTCGAAACTTACGGGACCGTTTTTCCTACTCGCCACCATTACGTTACATTTTCCTATATTTAGAACAGGCTACCAACCATAAAACTAACTACATTACTGGCCATTAATATTGCTACACGAAGAAGAAATGTAGATGATAAACGGGTATTCATTGGACAAATATATTATACTAGAACTGACATGTGATTACATTTTCACGCAATTTGGGTGCATATATCCTGAGAAATCAGTACCCAGTACAACCATTTCTAGCAGTAATAACGGCCTTTATACGCCTGGGCATTGAGGCAAACAGAGCTTAGATGGCGTCTACAGGTACAGCTGCCCATGCAGCTTCAACACGATACCACAGTTCATCAAGAGTAGTGACTGGCGTATTCTGACGAGCCAGGCGCTCGGCCACCATTGACCAGACGTTTTCAGTTGATGAGAGATACGGCGAATGTGCTGGCCAGGGCAGCAGTCGAACATTTTCTGTGTCCAGAAAGGCCCATACAGGACCTGCAACATACGGTCGTGCATTATCCTGCTGAAATGTAGGGTTTCGCACGGATCGAATCAAGGGAAGAGCTACGGGTCGTAACACATCTGAAATGTAACGTCCACTCTTCGAAGTGCCGTCAATGCGAACAAGAGGTGACCGAGACGTGTAACTAATGGCACACCATTCCTTCATGCCGGGTGAAATGCCAGTATGGCGATGACGAATACAGGCTTCTAATGTGCGTTCATCGCGATGTCGCCAAACACGGATGCGACCATCATGATGCTGTAAAAAGAACCTGGATTCATCCGAAAAAATGACATTTTGCCATTTGTGCACCCAGGTTCGTCGTTGAGTACACCATCGCAGGCGATCCTGTCTGTGATGCAGCGTCAAGGATAACCGCAGCCATGATGTCCGACCTGATAGTCCAAGCTTCTGCAAACGTCGTCGAACTGTTCGTGCATATGGTTGTTGTCTTGAAAACGTCCCCATCTGTTGACTCAGGGAGCGAGACGTGGCTGCACAATCCATTACAGCCATGCGGATAAGATGCCTGTCATCTCGACTGCTAGTGACACCAGGCCGTTGGGATACAGCACGGCGTCCGGTATTACCCTCCTGAACCCACCGATTCCTTATTCTGCTAACAGTCGTGGGATCTCGACCAACGCGAGTAGTAATGTCGCGATACGATAAAACGCAATCGCGACACGCTACAATCCGACCTTTATCAAAGTCGGAAACGTGATGGTACGCATTTCTCCTCGTTACTCGAGGCATCATAACAACGTTTCACCAGGCAACGCCGGTCAACAGCTGTTTGTGTATGAGAAATCGGTTGGAAACATTCCTCATGTCGGCATGTCGTAGGTGTCGCCACCGATGCCAACCTTGTGTGAATCCTCTGAAAAGCTAATCACTTGCATATCACAGCATCTTCTTCCAGTCGGTTAAATTTCGCGTCTGTAGCACGTCTTCGTCGTGGTGTAGCAATTTTAATGGCCAGTGGTGTAAATAGATGTGACCGGCTCAAGCAGCACGATGCTAATACTATCCTCGAAAGTTGCTGGATAGTTCCTCCCTACTTGTCTCCATTACGTTACATTTTTGTACATTTAGAGCAGGCTACCAACCACCACACTAACTATAAATTCTGAGCAACTCATCCAGTCTTGTCCTTCACACTACTTGTCGACGTCTCCTTCCAGAACATCACAACTTCATCTGCAAACGCTCGTAAATTTCTGCTCATCCCGTCCAACTGATTATTTGTGTCCTTAGAGAATAAGAGCGATCCTATCGCACTTCCATGGGGCACTTCGCACGATACTCTAGTTCATGCTGAACACTCACGCACGAGGACAAAGTACTGGATTCCACCACATCGTAAGTGTTTGAGCCAGTCACGTATTTGGAAACCTAACCCATGTTCTCGGAACTTCGTCACCACATCTCTTGCATGTATGCTTTGAATTATACTTATCACTTCTGTTTGTAAGCCGCGTGATAGATCTCCCGACGCAGTTGGTATGAAGTGGCCTGGGTGCATCACGAGATCAGTGCTCTTCTTATGGATCATCCATGGCTGAGGTAACTTACTGTTAAGAAGGTCTGTTACACAGAGTTTAAAGAACATTGGAGCTCCACAAACGTGAAGAATGAAGCGTCGGCACGCTCTCGCAACTATGTAAAAAATCCACATGAATATGAGAGTGAGATTGTTCCTGCAGCGAAGCTCTACAACAACGTTACAAATGAAGCCGAGATGACTTCCTGTTTCCTACGCCTTAACCGTTGCAGCAGACGAGCCACCAACCGCCAACAGGCCATGCAAGACGATCGTAACAACACCACAGCGGACGTGCAGCCTTCGGCCGAGACTCGACACCCAAGGATCTACAACTACACTACTGGTCATTAAAATTGCTACAACACGAACATGACGTGCTACAGACGCGAAATTAAATAGACAGGAAGAAGATGCTGTGACATGCCAATGATTAACTTCTCAGAGGATTCACACAAGGTTGGCGTCGGTGGCGACACCTACAACGTGCTGACATGAGGAAAGTTTCCAACCGATTTCTCATACACAAACAGCAGTTGACCGGCGTTGCCTGGTGAAACGTTGTTGTGATGCCTCGTGTAAGGAGGTGACTTTGATGAAGGTTGGTTTGTAGCCTATCGTGATTGCCATTTATCGTATCGCAACTTAGCTGCTCGGGTTGGTCGAGATCCAATGACTGTTAGGAGAATGCGGAATCGGTGGGTTCAGGAGGGTAGCACGGAACGCCGTGCTGGATCTCAACGGCCTGCTATCACTAGCAGTCGAGATGACAGGCATCTGATCCGCGTGGCTGTAACAGATCATGCAGCCACGTCTCGATCACTGAGTCAACAGATGGGGACGTTTGCAAGACAACAACCATCTGCGCCGGCCGTGGTGGCCGAGCCGTTCTAGGCGCTACATTCTGGAACCACGCGACCGCTGCGGTCGCAGGTTTGAATCCTGCCTCTGACATGGATGTGTGTGATGTCCTTACGTTAGTTAGGTTTAAGTAGTTCTAAGTTCTAGGGGACTAATGACCTCATAAGCTAAGTCAGATAGTGCTCTGAGCCACTTGAACCATTTGACCCAATCACCTGCACGAACAGTTCGACGACGTTTGCAGCAGCAAAGACTATCAGTTCGGAGACCATGGCTGCGGTTACCCTTGACGCTGCATCACAGACAGGAGCGCCTGCGATGGTGTACTCAACGACGAACCTTGGTGCACAAATGGTAAAACGTCATTTTTTCGGATGAATCCAAGTTCTGTTAACAGCATCATGATGGTCGCATCCGTGTTTGGCGACGTCGCGGTGAACGCACATTGGAAGCGTGTATTTGTCATCGCCATACTGGCGTATCATCCGGCGTGATGGCATGGGGTGCCATTGGTTACACGTCACGGTTACCTCTTCTTCGCACTGACGGCACTTTGAACACTGGACGTTACATTTCAGATGTGTTACGACCCTTGACACTACCCTTCATTCGATCCCTGCGAAGCCCTACATTTCAGCACGACCGCATGTTGCAGGTGCTGTATGGGCCCTGGCCTGCACATTCTTCAGATCTCTCACCAATGAAAACGTCTGGTCAATGTTAGCCGAGCAACTGCCTCGTCACAACACGCCAGTCACTACTCTTGATGAACTGTGGTATCGTGTTGAAGTTGCACGGGCAGCTGTACCTGTACACGCCATCCTAGTTCTGTTTGATTCAATGCCCAGACGTATCATGGCCGTTATTACGGCCAACGGTGGTTGTTCTGGGTACTGATATCCCAGGAGCTATGCACCCGAATTGCGTGAAAATGTAATCACATGTCAGTTCTAGTATAATATATTTGTCCAATGAATACACGTTTATCATCTGCATTTTTTCTTGGTGTAGCAATTTTAATGGCCAGTAGTGTAGGAGTGGGACGACGTGAGCTGGAGTGTCACTGAGCTCCTCATTGGCCGCAGCGACGCTCCGGCTGGACAGGGGAGTGGTCGCTCGCAACCAAGGAGCCGGTGGACAGCAGAAGAGGCACGTGCGACCTCAGAGAACTTCACAGCACCTGAGAAAGCGGCAATGTTTGGCGAGAGAGGGGAACCGGTGGAGATGACAGTGGTATGTCTTTAGCAAAAAACTGGTGTTTGTAATGTTTATAAATTATTTCAACTAGTTACAGGACACCATACTTGCGGATACAATGGTAGAGGTTGCAGCACATAACTAGTTCAAATGGTTCAAATGGCTCTGAGCACTATGCGACTCAACTTCTGAGGTCATTAGTCCCCTAGAACTTAGAACTAGTTAAACCTAACTAACCTAAGGACATCACACACATCCATGCTGAGGCAGGATTCGAACCTGCGACCGTAGCGGTCTTGCGGTTCCAGACTGCAGCGTCTAGAACCGCACGGCCACTTCGGCTGGCACATAACTAGTGTTAGGTATAATTAGGTATATGCCGGCCGGTGTGGCCGTGCGGTTCTAAGCGCTTCAGTTTGGATCCGCGTGACCGCTATGGTCACAGGTTCGAATCCTGCCTCGGGCATGGATGTGTGTGATGTCCTTAGGTTATTTAGGTTTAAGTAGTTCTAAGGTCTAGGGGACTGATGACCATAGATGTTAAGTCCCAAAGTGCTCAGAGCCATATAATTAGGTATAGTAACCGATGTAGTTTTCAGTAAAGGCGGAAAAAGTTACGGTGATGGGAAATAATATTGTGGTAGCAGTAATAGAGCATATTTCGGTATCACTTATCAGAACATAGGAAAAACATAAACTGTTGATGGCAGTAGGTATAGTAAGAATGAATACCCCTTTTGTTTACATGTTTTCCTGACTGAGCGCCTAGAACCGCTAGACCACCGCGGCCGGCTGAGTGAGTGTGAACGTGGAGTTACAATCGGCTCAAGAGTGACGTGACACAGCATTTTCGAGGTAGCTATGAACCATTCTCATGAGTTTACCGTGAATTTGAGGAATCCGGTGAAACATCCAGTCTCCGACATCGCTGCCGCCGGAATGCAACAACGGGGCCAACGACGACCGAAGAGAATCGAGAAGTGAAACTCTTTCCCAAATTGCTGCAGATTTCAATGCTGGGCCACCAGCAACTATCAGTGTTGGAACCATTCAACGAAACATATTCGATACGGGCTCTCGGAGCGGAAGGCACAGTCGTGTACCCTTGATGACTACACGACTACGCCTCACCTGGGCCCGTCAATCAGCAATAAACTGTTGATGACCGGCAACTTGTTACCTGGTCGGACGAGTCTTGTTTCAGATTACATCGAGCGGATAGACGTGTATAGTTACACAGACAAACTCACGAATCCATGGACGCTGCATGTTAGCCGGGGACTGTTCAGCCTGGTGGAAGCTCTATGGGACATAGGCAGTTGGAGTGATACTGCTAGATACGACTCTAACACGTGACATGTACGTAAGACTCCTGTCTGATCACCTGCATCCATTCTTGTTCATTGTGCATTCCGAAAGACTTGGGCAGTTCCAATAGGACAACGCGACGCCCCACAGGCTACAGAGTGGATCCAGGAACCCTCTTCTGAGTTTAAACACTTCCACTGAACACCAAACTTCCAAGACATGAACATTATTGAACATATCTGGGATGCCTTGCAACATGCTGTTCAGAAAAGATGTCCACCCCCGTGTACTCTTAAAGATTTATTGACACCCCTGCAGGATTCATGGTGGCAATTCCCTCCAGAAATACTTCAGATATTAATCGAGCCCATGCGAAGTGGCCTTGTGGCACTTCTTCGTGCTCGCGATGGGCGTACACGATGTTAGGCAGATGTACCATTTTCTGCAGTTGTTCAGTGCAGATGACAGGCTGCAGCGTAATAAACAAATAAATTAATAAATTTCGATGGGTACGTTAAAATTCAACCGACGCTTCAATCTACATTGATGTAGAGGATGAAGTATTTTGAAATAGCTTAACTGTTTTTGAAACCTCTTGTGCAGTTCATATATCAACTTGGGTATAATGTACACAACTGATAAAGTTGCAGAAGGTCAACGTATAAGTGGCATGTTGCCCGTCAGTATACGGACTCTGATGTATACGCTGAGGTATTCTAACGACAGTTGAGAGAGAAAAAAAAAAAAGATCAATGCTGAAATGAGGTGAACCTATATACTTCTGGAAGTATCATTTGATAAGGATTTAGTAGCTGTTATTCTCTGAAGTGATGTTATTTAACTTTTAATTTTAACAAAATTTTACAGATCCTGTGAAATCATGAGTTAAATACTGGTACATAATGTACCCTTCACCACACACCTTAAGACTGTTTATGCAGTGTAGAGGAACATGTAGTTACGCTTTAGGAAGGGGAAGTGTCACAGCCAAAAAATAAGAGAAAAATAATCATGAAATATAAAAATTTAATTTATTGCAAGTCATTCAACTGTAGCCACAAGCTGCTCAGCGATAGAGACACGGTTTCCTCATCCCTCCTCGAGTGCCACTGGCTCCTTGTCCCAATAGGAGTTGGTTTAGCATATCAGCGGTTGCACCAGGCGATGCTGTTCCCTCTTCTGCGGTCGGCGTCGCGGCCATAGCGTCTGTTGCGCAGAAGCCGCCGCCTCCAGCACCCTGTGGGAAGCAGAGGCAACCATCCACTGGTATACTCGCAATCGGGAAGGGAGCGGGCACTGTCTTACCTGACATACCTGGGTCTGGAATCGGCATATTATTGACGCCGCTGGCACCCGGTGGTAGAAACGGCGCTGTGGAATCCTGGAGAAAAGCGGTCCACTAGAGGAGACCTCATCGTCGTAATAAGTGGTGGAAATGGAGCTCTATACAGCTGTTGGCCAGGATAGGTCTGGAGCCCACCAGATATTGTCGATGGCCTTGGAGGATTGGCGAGCTCGCCAGTGCCACGTACCTGAGGATAACCCGAGAGTTTGCCTAATAACAAAGATGGAGCTCCGTATGTCTGTTGCCATGCATAGGTCGGTGGCGCACTGTATGCAGTGGGTATAGCTGGAGCAATGGCCACTCCGCTAGTGCCCGTCAACAAGCTGTTTAGCAGGGTGGCGATGTCGAATGAGCCTGTGGGCCGCTGGTAGTCTTCCACCTGATCCAGAAGCTCAGCACTGTGGAGGATGTAAGGGTCAGTCGTGATGCCAAGACCCTGAGAGTGTGGAAGACTTGAGAGTGGATCAGTGTAAGTTGCCAAGTTAGAAAACTGTGGGGCCATGTAGAAGTCTTCAAGCTTCTGATACTGTTCCAACTCGTCCATAAGTTGGTAACTATCGAGCTTTAAAGGTTGGGACATGGCGCCAAATCCCTGTACCGCCGGAGGAGTGGTGACTGTGGAACCTGCAACAGGAGTACCGTCTAATAAGCCTGTGGCCTGCCAGTGCTGTGCCAGGTCTGCCAACTCTGCCAGAAGCTGATAAGTACCAAAATTCGCCACGTCGCAATTGTAGCCAAAATCCTGTGGCGGCCCGACGATGGCTTCATACAAGATCGGAATCAGACTGTTGACGAGATCTGCAAGGTCAAAATCTGGCTGCGGTGACTGCGTAACGTAGATGTCGATTTCATTTCCCGGGACGGCTTCACTCACGCTGAATTGCTCCGGATCTGTCTCGGAACCTGCTCCTTGCACGGTCACGGTTAGACTTGCATCTTCTTCCCCATTGTCGTCATACACTGCAAAGAATTTTTTTTTTTTATTAATACCACGCAACATGAACGATGGACAAATATGAGAATAGTTCTGGCGTTTGCAGCTGCTAAGTTATTCATGTTTCTTTTGCAAGGTATATATTACGTGCTGTGGGACGATCGGTACGTTTGAAAATAAATCACTTCATACGTCGCAAGGTCAGTTTAGACACTTTTGTCGCTCCAAGGTGACCGGTTTCAACAGTTTTATGCTACTGTCATTTGATCTGCGGGAAAAAGAAAGATAATAAGGAGCGGGTTGTTGAAGGAGACTAGAATTCACGTGATGGATATATAAAATATACAATATTCCACAATAATTTTTGGAACTTTGCTATAAAACTGCCATGTTTCATTACAGAAAGTCATAGCACAAAAGTCACTCCCCAATACATGCTTGTCCAGACAAAATTCCTGACGATAAAAGACACGCAGTTGATATGAAGCACACAAATAATAAAAAGCACCCAGTTAAAATCCTCTTATCGCCATGTAAGCAGGTGGCGAATACGATTCTCACAAGCTTGCCGCACAGCACCACTTGGCCGGCAGAGTGTTGACATAGAGGCAGCAGACCCACTACAAAGTTATCTATCTCGCCGCTGGATGCCTTCTGTAGTACATGCTAAATGATCACATACAGTGACTACAAGCACAGGAAGAAAGCTGGATTTTTCAAAGTGCCGGTTATTAATGGGTGTCCCATGTAGCAGTCATTTACTATTCCATCTCGACTGAATTATTCTGAAGCCTGGTTATCATATAACGTTGGGTGATGCAGATATTGCAGACCCCGTTACATCCCATAGCCATAACATTAATTATGGCCTCAGGCTCATCTCATCTACTTGAGTTTCGTTAGCTCTATTTTTCTTGAATGCCCCCATTTACAGCAGTGCTTGACCCACAGCATGGGATACAGACAAACTCTACGTGCTGAGCGAGCGAGGTTCCGCAGTGGTGAGCACACTGGACTCGCATTCGGGAGAGACGGTTCAAACCCGCGCCCGGCCATACTGATTTAGGTTTTCCGTGATTTCCCTAAGTCGCGTGAGGCAAATAGATGGTTCCTTTGAAAGGGCACGGCTGTCTTCCTTCCCTCATCCGATGGGACCGATGACCTCGCTGTTTGGCCTCTCCCCCAGATCAACCAGCCAACCAACCTACGCTCTATATGATGTATTCACATATGCTACTACGACCCATTCATACATTTGATATTGCTGTTGTCATTATGATAATTTTTATGGTATACATCATTTCGCCCGGCCGATGTGGCCGAGCAGATCTAGGCGCTACAGACTGGACCGCGTGACCGCTACGGTCGCAGGTTCGAATCCTGCCTCGGGCATGGATGTGTGCGATGTCCTTAGGTTATGAAACTTCCTGGCAGATTAACACTGTGTGCCGGACCGAGACTCGTTCTAGGAACATTCCCCAGGCTGTGGCTAAGCCATGTCTCCGCAATATCCTGTCTTCCAAGAGTGCTAGTTCTGCAAGGTTCGCAGGAGAGCTTCTCTGAAGTTTGGAAAGTAAGAGACGCGGCACTGGTGGAATTAAAGCTGTGAGGACGGGCCGTGAGTCGGGCTTGGGTGGCTCAGTGGTTGAGCACTTGCCCGCGAAAGGCAAAGGTCCCGAGTTCGAGTCTCGGTCCGGCACACAGTTTTAATCTGCCAGGAAGTTTCATATCAGCGCACACTTCGCTGTAGAGTGAAAATTTCATTCTAGAAACGTCCTTACGTTAGTTAGGTTTAAGTAGTTCTCAGTTCTAGGGGACTCATGACCTCAGACGTTAAGTCCCATAGTGCTCAGAGCCATTAGAACCATTTTTTATACATCATTTCGATTGATTCTGTAGCAAACACCCAGTAAGGCTTGAATCTGCTCTTGGATTAGATGACTTCTGAAATACATTCGGCACTGCGCATCCCACGTCCCCTTTTTGTGCCTCTGGGGATTCTTCACGGGACGATTCCAGATCTGGCCAGTTAGCATTTCCTCTGGCACCAGAGCGGTTTTCTTCTTTTTACGTGTTATTAAATTGTAAATTAAAGATACCGGTTTTTCAAGTTTTTGATTTTTACTGTTATTTTCCCACTGTCAGTAAGTACACAGTGTATGATTACTTCAGACTTTGTATGGGTATAGGCCCACGTTAATTGTATCTGTATGGCCAAATGGTATTCCTAATTGTTACATTGGGCACTTTATGGTCCACCGCTATACATTGGTTGTGTGTGATGATGTAACAGGTGCTACACACGCTATCAAGTGGCGAGGAGATAATTGGTAACGAGTCTGCCGCCTCTAAGTCAATACTCTACCGGATGTGTGGTGCTGTGGTGCAAGCTTGTGACAATCATGTTCGCACGGACGACACAACGCTTTTAACAGTGTGCCCTTTATAATTTGTGAGTTTTTTACCAACTGTGTGTATTTTACCAACTGGACATCAAGAAGTCGGGAGCGCCTTACTTCGTGTAATGTAATACGGCAATTTTATAGCAAGTTCCAGAAGGTACAGTGGTAAGCACACTGGACTCGCATTCGGGAGGACGACGGTTCAAACCCGCGTCCGACCATCCTGATTTAGGTTTTCCGTGATTTCCCGAAATCGCTTGAGGCAAATAGATGGTTCCTTTGTAATGGCTCGGCTGTCTTCCTTCCCTAATCCGATGGGACCGATGACCTCGCTGTTTGGCCCCTCTCCCAGATCAACCAGCCTTCCGCCGCCAATTATTTTCGGTTTTCCCTTAGACCAGATGATAGCAGCATAACACTGTTGAAACCGGTCGTCTTGGAGCAATACACGTGTGTACACTACGACCGCAGCGTATGAAGTGTGTTCATTTTACACATGTTCCTTTACATAATTCTTGTTCACATACTGCACGATACAAAGGTCACCATAGGTCAGTTGAGCGCAGAAGATTCTAAAATGAGGTGATAACGCTATGAGGGGGCTATAATCCCATACAAGATGTATGTAAGTCCGTCAATGACGTGGCACTGAGGGGAGTGTCTGATCTAACTGACCTAGGTCAGCGAGACAAAGAATGCATTTTGTAGGAATATCCTAACGTAGAGATCCCCGTTTCAAATCCCCATCTGGCATCCAGATTTTGGGTCTCCAGTGATTCCCTAAATCGCTTGAGGCCGTAACAGGGATAGTTCATTTGAAAACTACAGGGTCCACTTCCCTCCCTGCCTTAGCACCAGTTTGTACTTGTATTCTGTCTCCAGTGACCTTGTGGTGTACGAGAATCTTAACCTTATTTCCTTTCCGTACACTCACGGAATGCCGTTTCCTGACTCGATTACTTTAGTGAAACTCAATGACGCTGAATTGCTCTAGATCTATCTTGTGTTCTGCTCTTTGAGTGGTGAGGCATTTGTAACTGGCGAGACCTAACTCTTTCGGCGTTGATGACATCGTACTTCGTGTCACCCATAAGGTGTGCAAAATTTTGATGAAAAACTATAGTACAATCTATGATAGAAGACAACATATCAAGAAATAAGCTGGTCTGTCACAGACGCATATGATGGTTGTGAAACTTATGGCATTTGTATGTCACATCGATTGAAATATGTACCCTTCAGAGAAAGAAATAGATGATATGCTCCATCATGACCTACTCGTACGCTCACGCACAGGTGCCAGGAGTGGTGGAATTTGTCTGCTCAGTCGACAGTGGGGTCCTGTGATGGGACGTATGTTAAAAAGCACTGTAGGGTAGAGTTTGCGTGTAGTGGGGACTGATGGTTCAAATGGCTCTAGGCACTATGGGACTGAGATAGGGGTTGTGCACATATTATATTATTCTGCCAAACCTATATATATTAACGATATAAACATTTCCACTCAATCTAAATAACATGAACCATATGTTAAATATTAATAATACAGGATGTCCCAAAAACAATGACTTTATTTCAAGACTTCATATTTATTGATAAAAATATATTAAAACGTCGGATGAACTGCAAAATAGTCAAATAATCTTAACGTTTCAGCCGTGCTATGCTCTACGTGTCCAGCAGCAACAACACGAAAAACATCTAGACGATAGACAAGTTCGTAGCACACGTTACACAATGTATCTGCTTTTCCAGAACTTATGGCAGCTTATGTTCTGTTCTTCACTTCTTCTACGAGGTAAAGAGCAAATGAACACACATTGCTTCACATATCCCCACAAGAAAAAATCGCACTGGTTCATGTATGGCGATCTTGGAGGCGAAGAATGCAGGGCAGGGTTTCGGAGTCCCATGCGCCCTATCGAACATAGAACGGTCTTAAACCACTGCAGAACAGGCTACTTTCAGGACTGCCAGAGGACTCAGATGACTTCATTTTCCAACAGGAAGGAGCTCCACCATACTGACACAACAACTTATGTCAGTGTGTTAATGAGAGCTCGACAGGGCACACGAAAGACCGAGACACTGTCCTGCATTCTTGGCCTCCAAGGTCGTCAGAAGTGACCAGATTCGATTTTATCTTCTGCTGGTATGAGAAGGAAAGTGTATTCATCCGCCCTGTACCTCATGACATAGAATAAGTGACTAACAGAATAGCAGCCACTGTGACTTCTGTCAAAGCTGATATCTTGTGCATAGTTTAAGACGACTGCAGCTATTGTCTAGATGTTTTTCATGCTCCTGCTCATGGACACGTAGAGAATTTGTATAAGCATAGGTAGAAGTTTACGATTTTATGACTATTTTGCCACTTATCCTACGTTTGTAGTATTTTTTACTAATAAATATAGGGTTTTGAAATGAGGTTATTCTTTTTGAAACACCCTGTATATAGATTATATACTGCACAGAGTGAATCCTTGCATAAATCTGGCACTGGACAGTAATATTACAGTTAGAAAGAAACACTTCGAGATATATCTTGAAAGTAATAATGGCATTGGCGAGCTGCGACACTTGAATGACCTTCAAAAGTGGAAACATTTGAGTGGGTTGCCTACATACAGGGGCAGTGGTCAATGACCTTTCCCTTGACCTTGACCCTTACCTTTACCTCATGATGCAATCATACCCCTCTCCATTGCCTACTCCCACCTCCCTCCCTTACCCTTCACCCCACTCTGTCTCCAACAAATCGTAGAAATGAAACGTAGCCCAATTTCATTAGAGGAAAATTGAAAACCATGCTGTCCTTGCCATATCTGCAACCATCCACACACTGAAGTACTTCTTATCTCCAGTGTGGTATTAAAAAATTACGATACAGCAGAAATAGTCAAGCTGTGTTTGTGGGAATTTAACAAGTCCTTTCTCTGTACCTCCAAACAATCATAGAATGATATTAAAAACCAAAGTAAGTGATGGTAGACCATTTGTGTGCATTATATGCCGCACAAAATATGTATAGGAAAGAATTATTACGATATATAAATGAAATTGTGGAAAGGCATACACCACTTATAAACACCCACCCACAAGAGAGATGACCATAGACGACAACACTGAGAGACTTGACCTCTCCAAAGATAATCTCAGAGTTGATATTTCGAAAATAAATAAAAGTGTTTGTAGCTTATTGTGAGATATTTAACATTTTTAAGCACAATTAAGTATCAGAAATTATATTTCTTCAGCATCTTCTACATTGGTAGCATTAATTACTAAAACACGTACTTGTCATAATTTATGACATATCTCCAAGAAACTGTAGCAAAATAATGTTGCTTTATATGTAAGATTTCTCAAACATTCCAAGTACAACTAAGCTTCAAATTAAATACTTCCACACCTCCACTTTACTCATTACAACTCTCACAGCTCACTTATTGACACTAGGAAAGTGTGGAACTTGGTTGCACAGGAGCTCATGATGTTAATAGCTACAAAAATGCAACAGAATGCATGGGGCAATTTGATACAGTTTGAAGGATAGTTTTATACACTTTTGGGACAAACTGATGTAGCTTGAGAGGCAGTTTGATAAAGTTTAATGGGTAAAATGAGACAGTTGGTTGGGGGAATCGGATACACTTTATCATAAAGGATACATTTTATGGAGGAAGTTGATACAGTTTGAGGGGCAAGTTGAGATTGTTTGAGAGGCATGTTAATACAGTTTGATGGACAATTTGATGTATTTTGGGGAATGTTAACTCTACTAGGGCCACATTGATACAGTGATGGGCTAGTTATCTAGGATAACTTCTCCTTTGTGATCAATTACGGTCAGCGATAAATGATGATCAGTGATCAGTTGGCCTTGTGAATTTGGCCTTATGTTATATGTTAGCCCCTAGGTGTTTACATTATACAGTATGTGTAGGAAATTAGATGTTACACGTTGGCTTTTAGTTGTTAGCCACTATCCATTAAAAGTTCGGCCTTAGGTATTAGATATTAATCATTATGTATTAGGGATTAGGTGTTTGTTCTTAGGAATTACATGTTAGCCATTAGATGTTAGGCATTAGGCATTGGCTGTCAGCTATTAGACAATTAGCCATTAGGCACTAGGCATTATCTGTTAGCTATTACACATTATGAGCTATATAATGTATTTGAGCTGTTAGGAGTTATGCATTATTTGTTATGCACTGCGCATTCGGCGTTCAGCGCATCCCTCAGAACTGGAGGCATTTCGATCTAGAGGTCCTCACTTCATGTCCTAATGCTGGGGGATCTTTTCCTATAATGCCATGAGTCACCTTCCAGCCAAGTGGTGTCCTGTAAGGTTAATGAACTTGACATTGTGATTTCATCGGGAAAGTTGATAGTTTAAAGAAGTTAAAATAGAATTGGTAGAAATTGTGCTTCGACGGCAGTAGTAACTGTATCATCTTAGCCCAAAACTGAAATACAAATGTCACAAATGGTGCTATACGATTGATGTGACACATCACTGAACATATATGGTTTTGAAGTGGTAACTAGCTTCCTTACGACAGATATATTATGTACAGGAATACTTAATTTGAAGCTTCTTCGTGCTTCCACCTAGTATGTAAAAACTTACATATAATCCAATTTTACTGTCGTTAGAAATTTCGTAGAGGTCTTGTATATATTACGATTAGCGTGCAACTGTGTGCATTTTGATAAATGATACCGAAGTTTAGATGCAGAAGTATGTACTCTGAAGTTTCGTTGTGCTTGCAGTATGTGATAAATTTTACATTTAATGCAACTATATTTAGCTTGTATTTTTATACAGCTACATGTACATATATATGCATATATTATTACGAGCATGCATTTCAATAACCAGAATGGACAGCGCTGGAGATTCTGAAAATATTTAATTTTTGAAACTTCCTTGAGCTTTCAAAGTGTTAGAAATTTCACAATAAATGATAAATAATTTGATTTATTTTCGAAATATCGTCTTTGACATTGTCTTTGGAGATGGTGTATCTCTCACTGTTGCCGTCTCTGTGTGCGTTTCTAAACCATTCACCTCATTCTACAGTTTAGGTGGCATATCATAATTAAACACTTTATTCGTTCCTAAAATCGAACACCTAAATACCTTCCATCCACGAACAAAGTCGTTGGTGTTTGTGCTGGTACCTTTCTTTGGATGTTGACGTAGCTGATTATGGTTTCTGATTTAGAGACCCATACACTCCTGAAATTTAGTAGCAGGTTTTAGTAATACTTTTCATTAAGTGTATTCTTTCTTGTGATGCATCATCTACTCTATCCACATCCTATAAGTGATGGCAGTACACACACACGTTATCGGTTTGCAACACATTAAATGTATTTAGATACTGTTACAACACGTACTTTAAATCTTCTGACGCATTTTGGAGTACGTATCATAGCAGGATTAAAGTAATTAACTTGATCCTTCCAATATTTTTCCTCTACTTGACCTCAACTAGCTGTTCAAACAACTGTGCGATAATTATTACCCATTATACAGTTCTATCGATACATTATCTTCCATATCCCCCAGCAAATACAATGGGGGTTCTGTAACTATTGTCACTAATTTTTTTCACCGCCAGTTTCGTTTGGAAAATTCGAAATTTCCTTTGGGACAAAGTGGAATATTCACGCTTAAGCCCGTATAGTTCCATAAAGTTCCGATACCTGTCGACGATGTACGTAGTCTCCAAAATGGCATCTGTAATATAGATACGTTCGAAGCAGAGAACTGGCGTTAGGTTTCTTTTTGTGGAAACCAAAGAATGAAATGTCTTTGCAGTTGCGAATATGTACAACAGTCAGCTGTATAATGGATTAGAGACAGTGAAAATTTGTGGCGGACCGTCACTCGAACTGCAAGTCCGAGTTACCATCAGGCTATCCGCGCAAAGATCACTACCAGACAGAAACTTCCGTATCTCGGCAACCATATGTCTGCAACACAGTAACTGAAATATCGAAAACCCAGGGCTTCGCAATACATTCATAGGCTCTTGTAAAATGTCTACAGAGACCTGGTAGTGAACAAAAGCAAGAGGAGTCGTTGTCTGAGACGTCTTTCATCATCGCATCTAGGTTGCGCAAACTATGTCCTGCGTCCCGGCCACCCCCACACATCTGTCACCACTGCAATATATGAACATGCAGACAGTCTCATTTGAGGTGACTGACAGATCACAACTATACACTTCGCAGCACATCTGGACGCATGTGTTGGTATTGCTAATACACCGTCCATCATTTGGGTTACTGCAAGGTATATACCAGCTGGATTCCTCCCTTCCTAACAGACGAACATAAAAGGCAACGAAGGATGTACTCAGCAGTAAGCAAGACATGTGTAATAGGGAGGTTATAGATGCAGCGAGAGGTCTTCGATCTGACGTCGATAAGTAAAGTGGTACCTCCCACTAAGGTGGTGTGAGGCCGTAGTTCTGAACGGAGATTCTTTCGAAAAAAAAAAAAAAAAAAAGTGTTTTGCAGCGAAAGAATGGGGAAATAACATGGTGTACTGAAATACTGAATAAAACCACCCTACTTTCAGAAATAAAATGCGTGCGTGACAGTCCTCACATATAGCATGCTTCTTATGACAGATTCAATACACTTTACATACTGAAATACTGAATAAAAAGAAAAAGAAAATTTTAGTTGCAATTTAGAATATTGTGACCTCGCAGATGACGTAAGATATTTACTTTGAGCGTTATAGCGATTTTTATTGTGC